>NC_133617.1:38965598-39238098 GCF_048593235.1 Sminthopsis crassicaudata | reverse complement strand
AAATGAAACTACTGCCTGGCAAATGCACTAAAGTGTTCAGACAGTGCCATAGCTTTCACTTGATGTTCAACTCCTAGTATTTTAGAAGAAAATATGGAAATTCTGAACCTGGAACTTTGGAATCTTTCTCTGATATAAAGAAATGAATACATTTCATGAAAAAAAGACAAACTTGTCAGGGCAGTTCTTCTCAGTCTCAGCTGCCCCGTTTATTGCAAGTTTATCTGACTTGATTGATTGATTGATTGACTGCCTTCTTCTTGGCTCAGCTATCATGGAGAATGGTGGATAGACCCACTGCCTGGTTCTAGAGGATCCCTTCACCACTATACCACCTGTCTGATCTTTACTAAGATATCTGACATCTTTCCCCTGTGGTTACATTACACTTCCTGAAACTCCCTTTTCTCCTCCTTCCCTAGAAATAGGCAAATTTAGATCACACTTCCTCTTCCCCTAATTTTCTAGTTATTGAACAGACTTTAGGAGGAAACTGTTAGTTACCTGTGTACTTATTATATCTCTTCAAGAAAATGTAAAGCCTCTTGAAGCCAGAACAGCTGCTCATTGTCTTTAGTACCTCTAACACTTAGCACAATGCTTTGCATATGTTTTGTGGTTGTTCAGACATTTCAATTATGTCCTACTTTTCATGTCCCCATCTGGGGGTTTCTTGGCAAAGATACTGGAGTGGTTTGTTATTTCCTTCTCTTGCTCATTTTACAGATGAGGAAACCAAGGCAACCAGTATGGTGTGACTTGCCCAGAGTCACACAGCTAATGAGTGTTGGAGACCACATTTGTAGTGAGGTCTTCATGACTCCAGGACCAGCACTCTGTTTCACTGTCCTAGGGAGAGGGCACAACGGCAAAGGCAAAAGGAGATACAAAAGTGAATCTGCACCCAGAGAGAGGACTGTGATGTGTGAGTGTAGATCACAACATTGTATTTTCATTCTTTTTGTGTTTTTTGCTTGTATTTTGTTTTCTTTCTCATTTTTGTTTTTGATCTGATTTTTCTTGTGCATATTTTCTTGTGCAATATTTTGTGATATTTGTAGGAATATGTGTAAAAGAATTGCACACGTTTAACATATATGGGTAACTTGCTGTCTAGGAGAGGGGATGGAGGAGGAGGTAAAAATTTGGAACACAAAGTTTTGCAAGGGTGAATGTTGAAAAATTATCCATGCGTATGTTTCAAAAATTAAAAAAAAGCTTTAATTAAAAAAAAGAGATACAAAAAATGAATGCTTCCAACCGTTTTTAAAGGGTGCATCCAAAATTGAAGCTGGAAACCGAGTCCTAGAGAAGTCAAACAAACTAACATTTGAATTATGTTGGCTGCTTAAGTGTCCTTGGAGGCCCTGCTTGAATGTCAAATTCTCCAGGAAGCATTCCTTATCTTTTCCTCTTTTTATAGGATCATTCACAGACTTGGATCTGAGAAGGACCTTAGAGGCCATCTTGTCCAACCCTTGAGAAAGGAAGCCATAGGCTTTATTTTAAAACTGAGGAAACTGAGGCACAGAGGGAAAAAGTAAGTCAATCCAACTAATGTAGGTATTTATTGGCAAAGCCAGGCTTTCAACCAGAGTCTTCTTTAGAAACCAAACTGATTGAAATCGAACATGACTGAAATGACTGAACAGCAGTCATTAATAATTGCAGGAGATCAAGAAAGGTGGTACTTTAGTTGCATCTTGAAGAAAGATAGAGATTTAATGAGGTAGAAGTAAGGAAGCATAATGTAGGTTGAAGAAAAATCAGAACAAAGGAAAGAAGATGAAAAATAGTGCATTGTATGTGAGGAACAAAGTTAAGCCCTATTTGGCCAATCTGCATTATCATAATGTAAAATAATCTGGTAGGGGTTTTTTAGGTTTTTTTTTTTTTTTTTTTTTTTTTGTATTCTCAGAATTTAGCACAATCTGTGGCACACATAACTTCTACCCAAAAAAAAAAATCTTCCCAAAAAGCAAAACTCAACCTCAAAACAAGCAAAAGTCCCTACAGTTAAGAATCTCCCACTACCATTGAATTTGTTCAGCAAAAATATTGTTGAGTCATTTCAAACTTTTTGTGACTCAACTTGGAGTTTTCTTATCAAGGACACTGAAGTCATCTGCCATTTCCTTTCTCCAACTCATTTTACAGATGAGGAAATCGAGACAAACAGGGTTTAAGTGATTTACCCAGGGTCAGACAGTCTATAAGTGTCTGAAGCCAAATTTGAACTCAGATAGAAAAGTCTTTCAGGCCCTTTGTTCTATCCATTGTGTCATCTAACTGCCTCTCACTTAAGTAGCTGGGGCTTACTAAAGACAAATTTGGTGAGAATCTTTGTCAAGAGTGCCTCTAAAAATAGAAGGAAAGGCTTTAACAAATACAAAACATGTGATGGGGTTCTCCTTTTTTCTGGTGTGCTCAGAATATCCATTTAATGAAGTTATGAGCTATTCCAGATAGTTATAGGTTTTCATGAATCATTTCTCCCAAAAAAAGGAAGTGCTAACTAAGAAAGAAATATTTATATGCCATAGGACATCAGGTGGAAAAAGATCATAATCTTTAAGAGCAAAGGATAACAGGAAGGTTGGGATTTATCAGAAAAGCAGTTTCAGAATTAGAAAGGACCTCAATGGCCATCTAGTTCAACCCATAACTCAACTAAGATTTCGTTCCCCAACATGTTCCACAAAAGTGATTATCCAGTCTTTGTTTGAAATCTTCCAATGAAGAGGAATTGACTACTTCTAAAGACAGCCTTTCCACTCGGGACAGCTTCATTAAAAAATTATCAAGTCTATTTTTTACTTTCTTTCTTCCTTTCTCCCTCCCTTCCTCCCTTTCTCTCTCTCTCTCTCTCTCTCTCTCTCTCTCTCTCTCTCTCTCTCTCTCTCTCTCTCTCTCTCTCTCTCTCTCTCTCTCTCCCTTTCATCTTTCCTTTCCTTTTTTCTTTCTTCCTTTCCTTTTATCTCCTTCTTTTGTTCTTTTTTTCTTTCTCTCTCTTTTTTCTTTATCACTTTCTTTTTTGTTTCTTTCTCTTTCTCTCTCTTTGTTTCTTTCTCTTATTTTCTTTATCTTTCTCTCTCTTTCTTTCTTCCTTCCTTCCTTCTTCCTTCCCATTCTTTTTTTTTCTTTGATTTTTTTTCTTATTTGAGTCTTCTTGTATGTATGAGATTCCTTACTAAAACCTGTATGAGATATCCTTTCTAAAACTCCCTAACAAGTGGTCATCTGGCCTTTGCCTGAAGACTTACAATGCAGTCTTTCATTGCCTCTAAGATAAAATCAAAATTCCTCTACTTGACAATCAGACTTAAATGAACACTTTTAAATGTCATGACAACTCACAACCAGAAGCAGCTTCTTACTCTTCTGTAAGGTTCAAAAGAAGTTCCTCCCAAATCAGATTATTTTTCTCTAGGACAGCTCGAATTGCTAGGAAGTTTTTCCTATTATCAGTCTAAATCTGGCACTTCTAAATTTCTACCCAGTGCTCTACCCTTTAGAGCCAAGCAGAACACAAATTAAAAAAAAAAAAAAACAATGACAATAAGCCTGTTTTCCACAACTGAACATATTACAGATATCATCTGACTAATAGGGAATAGAATGGGCCTTTCTGTGATCTGTGACTTAATTCTAAAGATTTTCTTTAGCAGCTTGGGTTTATGATCAGCTGAACCCCATCAGATATTTTTCACAAAAACTATCAAGTCAAATAATTCAGAAAGTTAAATCAGCAAGTTACCTAAACCACCAATCCTTGACTTTTTTTTACCACTTCTTTTTAAGTGTGACAGGTAAAATTAATCATTTTTTACAGTGGAAAGGGTGCTGGGTAGTCAAAACCTGGTTCTGCTATTTACTACCTGTGTTACTTTGTCAAGGCACTTAATTTCTCTAGTCTTCAATGTCTTATAAAATGAATGGGTTGGACTCAAGGTCTTTTCAAGCTCTAAATCTAAGATCCTATGAAGTAAAATTCTTTCCCCATATGATAGTCTTAGAACTAATTGAAAATATATAAAAATACCTGAAGGAAGAGTTCATGTCTCCTCTGAAACATCCTCTTTCCACCTTCATCTATTCTCTTATTGAGGCTAAATATCTTCAATTCTTTCAACCATCCCTCAAATATTATGATCTTAATACAATTCTTGACCTATAGAAAAAAAATCTAACAAATGTCTTTCATTTCATTTTACATATCCATTCATCTTCAGACTATTGACCAACTAATCCAACCATTCTGGAGAACAATTTGGAACTTTTCCCAAAGGGCTGTAAAACTGTGCAGTTTGACTCAGCAGTACTCTATATCCCAAGGAAATCATAAAGAGGGGAAAAGGACCCACGTGTGCAAAAATGTTTGCAGTAGCTTTTTTTGTGGTTGGCAAAGAATTAGAAAATGAATAGATACTCATCAATTGGGGAATGGGTGAATAAGTTGTGATGTATGTGAGTGATTAATAGAATATTATCATTTTATAAGAAATGGTGAACAACCAGATTTTAGAAAGGACTGGAAATATTTACTCGAATTGATGTTGAGTGACACAAGCAGAACCAAAAATACATTATATTTAGTAATAGTAAGATTGTGCCATGATCAACTAGGAAAGGTTTGGTTCTTCTCAGTGATTTAGTGATTGAAGGCAATTCCAATAAAATTTGGATAGAAAATGCTGTTTGTGGTCAGAAAGAGAACTATGGAGATTGAATGTAAACCAACACATGCTATGTTCATTTCTTTTTTTCTTTTTCTTCTTTTTTTTAATTCTCTCCTGTGTTTTTTTTCCCTTTTTTTCTGATTTTTCTCTCAAAACATGATTCATTAAAATTTTGTATTTAATAACTGTTTGGACATGTATACATATATTGTATTTTACTTATGCTTTAACATAATTACTATATATTGGTCAACCTGCCATCTGGGGGAAGGGGTCGGGGGGAAAGGAGGGGAAAAGTTGGAACAAAAGATTTTGCAATTATCAATGCTGGAAAAATTACCCATGCATACATCTTGTAAATAAAAAGCTATAATAAAAAATGCATTTAAAAAGTCAATATACATGTATAACCAGAAAAAAATAAATTAAAAAAAAAAGACTCCAGATGTTTCCACTATGTCTCCTCTTCCACATGAGAAATGGCTTATCAATTCATCATCACCATTATCCTCATAGCTATCATTTAAATTGCTCTCTAAGTTTTGCAAAGTATTTAATAAAATATCATTATTTTTTATTCTCTTAACAACCTTAAGAGGTAGGTGCTAATATTATTACTTTAGATTTGGAGATTAAGTGATTTGCCCAGGTAAGTTTAGGAAGCAGTATTTGAACATATTTTTCTGATTCCATGTTCAGTCCTTTATCCATTATGCCAGAAAGCATTTTCCCATAGAAAATGTTATAAATGTCGATGAGGGTCACGGCTAATCCACAAAAGCTCAAGCCAACTCAAGAAATATATATAAAGCATCTACTTTGTGTCACTCCCATAACAACTAATTGTGCCATAAGAAATAATAAACAGGAAGAATTCAGAAAACCTTTGGACGACATATGAATAGATGCAGAGAAAAGCATGCAGACCTCAGAGAACAATATGATCACCTGTTAAACTAGGAATTCCTTGAGATCAAAGATGGTTTTTAATTTTTCTTTGTGTCTCTGATCAGCCCTTAGCATAGTTCCTGGCATTTAATACATATATGCAGACTTAAATTGATGCCAATAATTTAAAAAGACAGTGAAAGATAGCAGAACTCTTAGCAACTCAGTGATCAAGTTTGACATCCAAGGATTTGACAGCAAAATATACTTTTCTCTTTTCAACAAAGCAGGATTGGCTTATAGGTGTAAAATGATGCATACCTTACTTGGTATGGCTAAGATGTTTGCTTATTATACTTAACTGCCCCTTGATATAGAAGAAGTTGCTAGGGGGAGGAGTGATATTGGGAAGCAATAATGATAGAATATAAAATATATCAATAAAACATCTTTTTAAATGTTACTGGGTCCAGGGGTAGCTAGATATGGCACAGTGGATTGAAAACAAGCTCTGGAGTCAGGCGGCTCTGAGTTCAAACTTGGCCCCAGACAGTTACTACTTACTTACTATTTGTGTGGCTCTGGGAAAGTTACTTAACCTCAATTGTTTCTCTGTATTATTCTCCCCAACCCTAAGTTACTGGGTTTGAAAAATTGTCTGATAACCAATATCAATGTGAGACTTGCTGATATTTAAATTCACTTCCAGGTCTAAACCTATGATTCTATGGTCTTCGCAAAGTTGAATTTGTCAGGTCCTTAAATAACAGACATGGTGCTTCTCTTGTTATACTTGAAGACTTTCTCACTTGGTAGGGTCTACTCATTCTTGTACTCTGCTGATATGATCCTTCCAGGATGATCTTGACACCACAAAAAGGCATCAAAAAAAGGAGTTTGGTGGCCAATTTCTTGCATGACAGCTCTAAAATGTGTATAAAGTAAAATTGGGTTTTTTGGGGGGAATCCCCTGTGAGTGGTACATATTTGTTTAGGATATTTCCCTTGTTTGAAGTTGCAGAGAAAAAAAATGGGACTTTTATTCTCTACTGTATAAAAAGGATGCTATTTGCTAGAGAGAGCAATGCAGCATATTGACTTTAGCATCATCTAGGTGATAAAATCCTATCCCGTGGCATCTTTCATCATCTATGGGTTTTATTTTTATAACATTAATAAGTGAAACACTGTACTCCTTTATTGCTATCACAGTTTTCAATCTCTGAATCATCAATCCTTCCCATAGTGCTGACTAAACAACAAATGTATTTGTGTGTGTGTGTGTGTGTGTGTGTGTGTGTGTGTGTGTGTGTGTGTGTGTGTGTGTGTGATAAGGAAAACTGAAAAACAAAAAAGATAAATACAGAATTGTACTTTATAGGTAAGGGTGTCCGCAGATTATTTTTTATCATAACTTGAATCCACATGACTAGAAACTGTAGTGTAGTGCCAAAATGTGGTGTCTGGACTAGCTTTCTGGAGGATCTCTGGACAAGTCTTGATCTTAAGTAGAGGAGAAATGAAGGCAGGAGAGCCACCCATGAGGATGATCAAAAATGGAGTCTGGAGTCTTCTTCCTTTCAAGTCCTTTCAGCCCTTAAATACCTTAGTACAATTACATCACTACAGCACACATGACTAGAAACAACAACTAGTGTAGAAATACTAGAATATTGAACATTTTCTTCCCTTTCTTATTTTGAGTAACTGGACAAAATAAGTGTGTCCATCTCATCTTCTACCTTCCAACATTTTGGATGGGTTGGATAATGGGGAGAGACTAAAGAAACCTAATCACAGAAAAAAATAGCAAGAGAGAAGAGGAATCTTGAGGCAGAGAGCTGGGGAGTTATGCTCTCATTTTATATCAGGGAAAAGAATTAGCAAGATTGATTAATTCTGGATGTCTCATGGAAGATTGAATAGATTTGATCTGAGTGTCCTTTGGAGAGAGCACTAGGAAAAAAAGAGTGGAATTTGCTAAGAGGCAAATATTTTAACTTCCTATTTGAGTTAGCCAAAAGTGGATGGGCTCCCTGGAAGGGGAGTGGAATCTTACTCATGGAAGGTCTTTAAGTGAATTCTCCAATTGTACATACCCTTTGATCCAGCAGTGTTACTGCTGGGCTTATATCCCAAAGAGATCTTAAAGAAGACAAGGGGCCCACATGTGCAAAAATGTTTGTGGCAGCCCTCTTTGTAGTGTCTAGAAACTGGAAATTGAATGGATGCCCATCGATTGGAGAATGGCTAAGTAAATTGTGGTATATGAATATTATGGATTATTATTGTTCTGTTAGAAATGGCCAGCTGGATGATTTCAGAGAGGCCTGGAGAGACTGATGTTGAGTGAAATGAGCAAGACCAGGAGATTGTTGTATGCTTCAACAACAATCCTATATGATGAACAAGTCTGATGGATGTGGCCCTCTCCAACAATGAGATGAACTAAATCAGTTCTAATTGTTCAGTAATGAAGAGAGCCATCTAAACCACAAAGAGAACTATGAGAAATGAGTGTGAAACACAACATAGCATTTTCACTCTTCTGTTATTGTCTGCTTGCATTTTTGTTTTCCTTCTCAGGTTTTTTTTTTTCTTTCTTTCTAGATCTGATTTTTCTTGCACAGAAAAATAACTGTATAAATATGTATACATACATTGGATTTAACATATACTTTAATATTTTTTTAAAAGAAACAGATGTGGGAAACCCCCACCCTTCAAGAAAGTTACATCCCCATGGTTGTATGACTAGAAAATAAGAGAAGTGGAATTTGAACATGGGCTATTTGAAACAGGATACCGAAATTCTTGCACGTCAAAGATGGAAGCAAGCACTCTTGTCAGAAAAGCCCTCCTCTAGTTTATAAGTTGTTTTTAAGCTTTGCTTATATCTTTGGGATTGACATAATAATTTAATTATTTCCATTTTGTTTTCTTTTCAAAGTAAAATGCTTTTTTAAAATTTTTATTTGTGGTTTTCTAAGTTAATACATGGGGGCAGCTAAATGGCACAGGGGAAAGAGTACCAGATCTAGAATGGAAAATAATTGTCTTTCTGAATTAAAATACAGTCTCAGACACTTATTCGTTATGGGCAAGTCACTTAACCCTGCTTTCCTCAGTTTCCTCATCTGTAAAATGAGCTGAGAGGGAAATGGCAAATCACTCCAGTATCCTTGCCAAGAATACCTTAAATAGAGCCACAAAGAATCAAACACAACTTAAAAAGAACTGAACAACAAATCAATATGTGACCCCTCAGGATCCTTTCTATTTGAATTTGAAATCACTAGACAATCCATAATATAAAAAATCAAGTCCTTATGTGTTGTGTTTGCAGATTTTTGAGGTGAAAATGCTCACAACCAAGTTGGAGCAAGTTTAAGGCCACTTCTGGTTCTATGTTTTTTTAAATTTTCTTTTTGCCCAAAAGATAGCAAAAATAGCAAAAAAAAAAAAGATTTATTTAAAATATTTTTTTTCATTTCTGTCTTTACTTTCCTTTGACAAGGTCAGTTCATTCTGAGTCTTAACACTCTTCACATAACTTTGAATGGTCTATGCCATATTCCTTATTTTTTTTTTTTTTTTTTTTTGGCTGAGGCAATTGGAGTTAAGTGACTTGCCCAGGACCACACAGCTAGGAAGTATTAAATGTCAGAGGTCAAATTTGAACTCAGGTCTTCCTGACTTCAGGACTGGTGCTCTATCTACTGCACCACCTAGCTGCCCACTACACCATATGCTTAGCATCATCTTTCATTATTTGTTTTTGCTTCCATATTTTATAGATTTCTTTATAACACATATGTCAGGCACGGAGTAAGCTTTATATATATATATATATATATATATATATATTAACTCATTACATAAATAATGCTAGTTATGTCATTGGGCAAATCATTTTTGAATTGCATTGGAAAGAGCACTGACTTTAGTAAAGCCAGAGCACCTGGATTCAAATCCTCATTCTATTACTTATAATTTATATGCCAAGTCAGCTTTTTGGGTCCTCAGTTTTCTCACACATATAATGAGAGGGATGGATGAGATGATCTAGATCAAAGCTTCTTAAGCTAAAGTTCACATCTTCAGATAGGGTCTCACAATTGAACATATGAGTCATAAAATTATGATTTATTATTGGTAAATGTTTGATTTGTATACCTATTTTATATACTTATATACCTGGGATCATGTAAAAACAAAAGTTAAGAGCGAAAAAAAAGTTTAGGAAGCCCTGATCCAGAAGATGCCTTCCAACTCTGAATCTATGATCCTTAGGAGAGATAAATGTTTAACACCAAATTTTCTAGCGAAAATAAGTCCTGTTAACATATTTTAAAATTTAATCTTCATTATTCATATTTTCTCCATTGTGATGACTGCGTTAGCACCCTGGACACTTCAGAATCAGCCGGAGTCAGAATAAGCAAAAGTCTTTATTCTTGGTCTCTAGTGGCAGAAGCCAAGGGGATGGACGCAGGATCTCTGGGACCTCACCTCCTTGTCTCCCATCCAGAGTGAGTCTGGCTAGTCTCACTGCACCTCCTAGTCCCTCCCACAATTCTCTGTATACACCAAACATTGGGCCAGCACAAGATAGTGGGAAAGGCCATTTTCCAAGTATATTCTTATAGAGTATTGTCCAATTGGTTATTAGCCTCAAGTGCTCGATTGTCGGACCTCAGTGTATTGACTCAAGAGTTTCAGTCCTTTACACTCTATCACCTTTTTAAATCTAGTGAACATAATAAATTAGGCTGTAATTTGTAGCCTTTTTTGACTTCTGAGTTCTTAGGAGCCAGCTCTAATATCCCCTAATATCCCCCGGCCCCTAACAACCTAGTTTTTCTGAGAATCATACTGTTATCTGTCAAATAGGAATAAGACTGTCCACATCCTCTTCTTTTCATACTCTGTGTTCCAGCCAAACTCACTTTCTGATTGTCCACTGGTTTTGTAATCTGATATCCAACTTCATTGACCTTGCAGAAGCTATTTTCCAGTGCCCAGAATTCATGAAGTTTCTCATTTTTGCCTTCCAAAATTCTAAGTTTTCTTCAAAATTCAGTTCAGGTGGCAATTCCTTCATGAATTTTTCCTTTATCTTTCCAATTGTTATCCCTATCCTAAAACACTCATAGGAATATTGTAAAGATAAAATGAGTTTGTCAATATAAAATGCTGCCTATTTGGAATTATGCTCAAAAGATTATCAAACTGTGCATACCCTTTGATCCAGCAGTGTTATTACTGGGCTTATATCCCAAAGAGATCTTAAAGAGGGCAAGGGGCCCACATGTGCAAAAATGTTTGTGGTGGCCCTTTTTGTAGTGGCAAGAAACTGGAAATTGAATGGATGTCCATCAATTGGAGAATGGCTGAGTAAATTGTGGTATATGAATGTTATGAAATATTATTGTTTTGTAAGAAATGACCAACGGGAGGAATAAAGAGAGGCTTGGAGAGACTTACATGAACTGATGCTGAATGAAATGAGCAGAACCAAGAAATCATTATATACTTCAACAACAATATTACATGATGCTCAATTCTGATGGATGTGGCCCTCTTCAACAATGAGATGATTCAAACCAGTTCCAATTGTTTAGTAATGAAGAGAATCAACTATACCCAGAGAGAGAAAAATTAGATCTAGAAAGAAAAAAAAAAACCCTGAGAAGGAAAATAAAAATGTAAGCAAACAATAACAGAGGGAGTAGAAATGCTATGTTGTGGTCCACACTCATTTCCCATAGCATCAGGAAACCCTTTTTATCCTATTTTTCTTGTGCATCAAGATAACTGTATAAATATGTATACATATATTGTGTTTAACATATACTTTAATATATTTAACATGTATTGAACTACCTGCCATCTGGGGGGGGCGAAGGAGGGGGAAAATTGGAACAGAAGGTTTTGCAAGGGTCAATGTTAAAAAATTGAGTTATTTTTTAACCATGCACATGTTTTGTAAATAAAAAGCTATAATAATAATAAAAATATGTAAAATGCTACCTGACCCTAAAATGTTGTTTGTTTATCTTGTTCGTTGTTTTTGTCCTTCATTCTCAAAGAGGACTGTGATATCAGAGATGTGATGCCATGACATGCAAGTCAATTGGATTTAAATGAGGGAGGGCTGTGCAAGATCACTTGCCTGGCCTCCTGAATGACCTGGGTTCAGTGGCAAGATATAGATTAAAATGACTGGGGATGGCCCAGCCAACCTCAGGCTTCTTGGCCAGAGCTCACAATAATAGTGGTGAGCAAGTTCCAGGTCTCTAAATCACTCAAGTACTTTTACCAAAAACCCTGAAAGGAAAGCTATGAAAGCCAGTCATTCTTAATAGCAACTAAAATAAAGATGAACATTATAAAACTTGCCCAGGTTTGAGGCATTTCATAAGTCAGCATCTTTTTATAGCTCTAATTCACAAGCCAACATCGAGTCTTTTAAAAAATTATTATTAAATTAACTAGAGGATACATTAGTTTAAATTTTAAAATTCAGTCAAATAACAGAAAAATGGCAAGAAATCTTTATAGAGTGGCAGTATATAGAGCCTCATTTCTGAAACTGATTTAATTATATATGGAGTCTTGAATGTGGGTTTTTAATTTATGATTTATTATCATTAAATGTTTGATTTGTATACCTATCTTATATATCTATACTTTTCTTGGTTGAAAAGGATTAGGAGTGGAAAAAATTTAAGAAACACTGTTATAAAGAACACTCACTAATTGGTACATACACAGAGAACATAAAGTAAAGATCAGTGGATAGAGCGGATCCTGAAATCAAGAAGAACTGAGTTCAAACACTTGCTTGCTGTGTGACCATGGAGAAGTCACTTTAACCTGTTTGCCTCAGTTTCCCCATCTGTAACATGAGCTGGAGAAGGAAATGGCAAAACCATTCCAGTATCTTTGCCAAGAAAACTCCAAGTGGGGTCACAAAGACTGGGACATGATTGAAAAAGAGCAACAAACATAGAATCAGGGGGCAACTATAGATTCAGATCTGCTAAAAAAAAGTCTTTATATTGCTGTTTGCTACAAGTCTCTATTCTGCCTGCAGGGATATCTCATCTGTTGAGCTGACATTGCTGAGACCAGTATCTCAGCTCTAAGAAGCTTATATCCCCAGGATAGTTTGGCTCTTTTTAGATGCAAGATTGAATTTTGTCTTTTGAATTGCCTCCTTTTCACTGCCCTTCTGCCCTTTAAATTAAGTCTTATTTGAAATGTTAGTTATAGAATTTATTTTAATTACTCTCATATCCCCATTTTTAGCAAATTATTCTCAGAGGTTCCATTTTTCACAGAGAAGATGGGTGAAGATATGGTAAAGAATTTGCCTCAAACCACCCTCCCTTCCTTCCTCCCTTCCCTATCTTGCCTCACAGGTTCTATGCAAATTTCTGGGACTTAATTGGGTAAAAAGGACTAAAAAGGGGCTCATGATCTTAGTTCTATTTTTCCCAGAAACAAAATTGTTCTGTTTTTACATGATTTTAGATGGTTCCAGAAGGTAGCAACTTTGGATTTAGAGCCAAGTGGTTAGATGTGATAGTTTACTGTTAATAAGCATCTTTTCACTCCTTTACATCAGAAAGAAACCATATCTCATATTATTTCTTTCCTTTTACTTTTTTTTTAACATCTTACATTAGCAGCTGGTTACTGGCTTTATAAACCACAAAAGAAAATTTTACAATAGAAATTGACATTCACATGACAGGCAAGTTTCAAATAAAATGGGAGTGGTTTAAAAAAAGTGACAGATCTAAAATAGACTTCCTGACCATCTTTCACATCCTCTATACAAATTAAAGGCTTATGTCTCAAAACATAAGAAGTGCTGTACTCCATTCAACCCAATGGTTTGTGTATTCAAGGGACTTTTTATGGGAGAGGAGTTAATAATTCTCAAGAATTAATACCGTATATTGAACTTTGATAACTTCCATGTAGTCATATAAATTTAAGGCTGGAAAAGCTTTTTGAGATCATTAAATCCAACTCCTTTTTTTTTTTTCAAAGGAGAAAACTGAGGGATAGGAAAATTAAATGTTTTTTTCAAGATGACATGGGGTCATAAAGAGCTGGGAAAGATCTCCTAGGCCTTTGGATCCAACTCTCTCCTTTTACATATGATCTAACTGAAGCTTGGTAGGTTAAGTGCTTTGCCCATAGTTGTTTAAATAGCATCACAAGTGGAAGTGGAACCCAGATCTTTTGACTTCTATTACCTCATATTTTTTCTATTAGGCTTAATCATAAATTGAATGCTTTCTTGGATGTTTCATTCTGATATGAAGGTGCTCCAGGGTTCTCAGGCGAGGTTGGGGGAGCCAAGAGCTAATGGGTGCCACTGAATTTCAAAGGCTATAGATACAAGCTTGGGACTGGTCCTCATGTCTGTCTTCTGAGAGTCTTCTCACTTGAGTGGGCTGGCTCTCAGAAGACAGTTAGCTACCAACCATTGAATGTTCTTGACCACAGTACCTAGGGAACACCATCTACTAAATTTTAAAAGGAATGTAATCTGGGTCAGTTGAGAGAGGGTATACACACTGATGTCTGGGGTATTGAAGAAAGCATGATTTGAATATGCCACTGTTTTGGAGAAGAAAGAATCAGATGATTCATGTAGAAGAACCTCCTAGAAGCCAACAACAGGGAAATAACTATAGGATCATCAATTTAGATCTGCAAAGAATTACAGATTGAACTTTCCCTCTTCCTCTGTGATCCCACTTTAAAGATGAGGAAACTGAAATAATAAATGTTTATGATGACATTTGAATCCAAGTTTTTTTGACTATCCACTAGTGGAATCTATCCACTAAACCAATCCTTTCTCCCAAGAAGGGGAAGTCAGGATTATTCTCTGCTCTATTTGGACTGAGTCAGGAATATTGTGTTTATTTCCAGATGTATGAAGATCAATGGAAGTAACTTGAATTGTTAAACCCAAAAAAGAGAAGAATCAGTGAGACATGGCAGTTGTTTTCAGGAATTTGGAAGGACTGGCCTGGGGACAAGAAGTGAGACTCATTTTGCTGCTCCAAAGGACAAAACCAGAGGCAATGGAATCACAAAAGGGCAAATTTAGGCTTGATGTGAAGAAAAATGTAAAAATGAATGGATTTATTTGAAATTGCATACAGTTGTTTTAGGAAGCTAGGGCTTCTGCTACTGCAGAAGGTCTTCAGACAAAGGCTGGCCGACCATTTCAGGTGCATGTTGTAAAGGGTACTCCTCCTCAGGTACAAATTGGGGTCTCTTTTACTTAGCTTGAGGTTCTAGGAACTCCTTTAGTCTCAAGTTTCTTACTGTAAAATGGCAGGAGAGGCTTAAAATTAGCTTATCTTATAATTATGATTTGAAGAATTGATTGGAATACTTGAAAAAGCTCCAGGTTTGGTTTTTGTTTGTTTGTTTGTTTTTGTTATCTGCCAAATTGGTTCTATTGTATTGATTAAAGAATGTTTCCCATCTTTTATGACAAATTGAGGAAAAATTGTAGGAAGGGGTCTAAGCTTTCAGCCCCAGAAAGCTTGCCTTGGGTTGACTTTTTTATGGTTAAAAGTATAAAGTCATTTGAAGGCTTATTGGCCTATTGTGTTATTGATTATAAATATAAAGAGAAAATATAAATAAATATATATTTATATATAAAGAGAAAAGGCAGATTAGGTTTCTGTAAGAGAGTTCAACCAGTCATTTATTAGTAAACATAATAAGTATCCACTTTATTCCAGACACTATGTTAAATGTTAAGGGAATAAAAAGAGGCAAAAGTCAGTCCCTGTTCTCAAAGGGGTGATAATCTAACAAGAGGAGGCAATGTGCAAACAAATATATACAAAAGAAGTTATATACAGAATAAGTAGGACATAATTAATAGAGGGAAGGCACTGGAATTAAGTGGGCTTGGGGAAAGCTTCCAGTAAAAGGTGGGATTTCAGTTGGGGCTTAAAGGAATCCAGGGAGGTCAATAGCTGAAGTATAGGAGATGGGATTTTCTAGGCATGAAGGTATAGCCAAAGAAACTGTCTAGATTTGAGAGAGAGAATGTCTTGTTTCCAGAACAGCCAAGAAGCCAGTATCACTGAATCAAAGTATGTATGTTGTATGTAAAAAGACAGGAAAGTTGAGTTATATATGAACTACAAGCTAATTATACTTAGGCTCAGCAATCTAAACTTGGAGCAGACTTAGATCATTTATTTCAACCCTCTCATTTTTTTATAGATTAGGACACTGAGGACCAGGGAATGATGTAACTTGCTCAGGCTCAAACAAATATTAACAGTCCAAGATGAGACTGAAAAGGATCTGTAGGACAGATAAGAAAAATAGAAGGGAATGGTATCATGAAAACTTAGAGAAGAGAGAATATAAAGTAATTGTTGTTTTTCAATCATTTAAGCTGTATCCAATTTTTTTGTGACCCCATTTAGAGTTTTCTTGGCAATGATACTGGAGTGGTTTGTTATTTCCTTCTCCAGGTCATTTTACAGATAAAGAAACTGAGGCAAATAGGGTTAAATGGCTTGCCCAAAGTCAAACATCTTGGAAGTGTCTGAGGCTAGATTTCAACTCTAGTCTTCCTGACTCCAGGCCCAGCATTCTATCTGCTGTGTCATTTAGCTGCCTTTTGTATAAGGTGACTAATGTCAAGGAAGTTTAGGAGGATCAAGCTGAAAAGCTAATTAGATTAATTAATTATAAGGTCATTGATAGTTTTGAAAATTGCAGTTTCAACTGAACATTGAGGACAGAAGCCAAACTGTGGAGTGTTTAAAATCAATTTGAGAACTGAAGGCATTGATTGGAGACAGCTCTCAAACAATTTAGCCACAAATGGGAGGAAAGGTAAAGGATAACTATAAGGGATGGTGAAATCAAGTGAGGTCTTTATAAAAATTGGGGAAGACATGGCTATGATTGTAAGTAGCAGGGAATAAACCAGTAACACAAAACACCAGAGAAGAGAGAGGATAATGGAGTCCTATATTGCTAAAGGCACAAATTACCTTGACTACATGTAATGTAGTCATACTTGTCTCTCTTGCTTCTCTACAAGTGTCTTTTATGCATTTTGCTACTTTTCCCACTGATACTGTGGGAAAAATGAGCTCCAGGTTTGTGGGTGTATGGGGGAAATGTTTTGTAGATAACATTCTTATGTGCCTAATAGTTCTACCTCAATGACAGCAATGATTCCATCTGGGAGTATATTGGTAAATATTTAACAAATGGCTTTCCAAACATCACTATACCAGTTTGAAAGGGGAAAGGCTTTGGAAGGAATACAATGAATTATATTTTATACATATTGAGTTTTATACATATTCGAAGTGTCTATGGGATATCTAGATTACCTTTCTCTCCCTCCCTCCCTTTCCCTCTCTCTCTTCTCTCTTTCCTTCTCTCCCTCTCCTTTTCCCTCTCCCTCTTTGTGTCTTTCCTTTCCTTCCTCTTTCCCTCTTCATACAGAATCTGTCATTAATGCTTTCTTTATAATTTTCTTCAGTTTAGATAATCAACAAGACAATAAACCAAGCCTAGATTTGTCTTGTTTGCTGATTTCTGAGGTATAAATGCTCACACTGAAATTTAACAATCAGCTCTTTGAAATAGTTCAGGTTGGTTCCAGCATACATATCATTATTAAATATCTGCATTAAATGTGGCTACTGGCTGACTATTAAAGGGAGGCATACTGGTGGGGATTTCTAAGATAGAGTTTTACTCATTGGTGTCAAATTCAAATAGAAATGATTTCTTTAGAACTATAAATCAATATCATCTATATTATATTGTATTTTTATTTATTTTTTCAAACATTTCCCAATTTCATTTTAATCAGCCATACTGGGTGGCTGACCTAGTTTCACACTTATAGACTATCTTGAACACAAGGTAGTTGTCTCTGGGGGACCCAGTCTCCAGTTGGGGAAGGAGGGACAAGTGAAAGTTGCTAGGGATACTGAAAAACAGAAGTATTGGAGGTCTAAAGTTGAAAGTCAGACTCTTGTCATTGTTTTGTTTTGTTTTGTTTTTTTTTGCTCCTGGAGAGATGGCATTAAGGGATTTCTACTCCTATTCCTTACTGTTATGACACCTAGAAGTTCAAGGGAGAGAAAGGGGGCGACTAGGGGGGAGGCAAATAGAGTGTAATCCTTTCATAAGCACAAGCTTTTGCTTTAAAAAATTAAATTAAAAAAGATTTACATCTTTATGTAAATCTTTAAAATTAAGAATATTTTACATAAAATTCAAATATGCTATTTTTAAAATACCATCAAAAATTTCCCCAGCATATCTTATCTTCCTTGATAGAGCAGATATCCATACAACAAATGAGGGCTGTTAATATTAACAATAGGGCCTATATTTGTAAATTGATGCAATTATCGGTTTTTCAGAATCAGTTCAATTTAACAAACATTTATCAAGGAATTATGCTAGGTGATAATAATATAAAGGTAAAAATAAAAAAAAATATTGACATCCTCCCCCAACCACCATCAAAGGACCTTCTACTTGAGGAGGAGGGCAGAGAACATAACATGAATGAATGGATTAAGAAGCATTTATTAAGAATTTACTCAGAACACTGTGCTAAGTATTACTGGATATTAAAATAGTAAGACCTTCCTCTCTTTCTATGATTCAGTTGCAAGTCAGATAGAAAGATCTAGTGGTCCTTAGGGCATAGCAACAATACAGATGGTAGTACATTTTATTTAATATCATTGCCACTAATAAACAATTTTCATTTCTGATGCAAGACATTTGACAATACCAAAGGATTTGAAGGGTGAAAACTTTCTGGGTCTTCTTTCTTTTTCTAGCTGTAGCTGCAGCATCTGTAGAGGTTGTTGCCTAATCAATTTTCCACAAAGCAGGGATAGGTGTGAGATGAAAGTGATCTGGCAGCAGTATTATTTCTGGGGTTCTATTGCTGGGTCTCAGTGGGAAGCTGAGCTGTCCTCACCTGGTTTGAGGGAAAGTGATAGCAAATCAAAGTAGTGGGGGTAGTTTCATTTACCTGGCTCTTATCTCTCCCTCATAATGCTTTGATGTTTCAGTTAGGCTTTGATATTCCAGCTAGGACCCAGCTATGGGAATGGAAAGATACAGGGATTCTTAGGGTGCAGCTATAAAATAGTATGTCTTTTTTTCTTTTTTTTCTTTTTTTATTATATATATTTTTATAATATTATCCCTTGTATTCATTTTTCCAAATTATCCCCCTTCTCCCTCTACTCCCTCCCCCCGATGACAGGCAATCCCATACATTTTACATGTGTTACAATATAACCTAGATACAATACATGTGTGTAAATACAATTTTCTTGTTGCACAATAAGCATTAGATTCCGAAGGTACATGTAACCTGGGCAGACAGATATTAGTGCTAACAATTTACATTCACTTCCCAGTGTTTCTTCTCTGGGTGTAGCTACCTCTGTCCATCATTGATCAACTGGAAGTGAGTTGGCTCTTCTTTATGTTGAAGATTTCCACTTCCATCAGAATACATCCTCATACAGTATTGTTGTTGAAGTGTATAGTGACCTTCTGGTTCTGCTCATTTCACTCAGCATCAGTTGATGTAAGTCTCTCCAAGCCTCTCTGTATTCCTCCTGCTGGTCATTTCTTACAGAGCAATAATATTCCATAACCTTCATATACCATAATTTACCCAACCATTCTCCAACTGATGGACATCCATTCATCTTCCAGTTTCTAGCCACAACAAAAAGAGCTGCCACAAACATTTTGGCACATATATGTCTCTTTCCGCTCTTTAGTATTTCTTTGGGATATAAGCCCAGTAGTAGCGCTGCTGGGTCAAAGGGTATGCACAGTTTGACAACTTTTTGGGCATAGTTCCAAATTGCTCTCCAGAATGGCTGGATTCTTTCACAACTCCACCAGCAATGTATTAGTGTCCCAGTTTTCCCACATCTCCTCCAACATTCATCATTATTTGTTCCTGTCATCTTAGCCAATCTGACAGGTGTGTAGTGGTATCTCAGAGTTGTCTTAATTTGCATTTCTCTGATCAGTAGTGATTTGGAACACTCTTTCATATGAGTGGATATAGTTTCAATTTCTTCATCTGAGAATTGTCTGTTCATATTCTTTGACCAAAAATAGTATGTCTTTTGATAAAATTATATTGATTTCTGATTTTGAACCATCTGATAGTGTCAAGGACTTGAGTGAGAAAAATGTCTTTTGTGTGTCTTGGGGCTGCTCATGAGAAAGGATTTCAGTACCTGCTCTTGGGGTAGGGATGGAAAAGATACATTGCTATTCCTGAGATTCTTGGATTCAGCATCCTGGCTATTACATACAAAGTAATTTCAAGAGAAGAAGATTGTTAATTCTTGGCAAATCAGGAAAAAAAAAAACTCATACAGAAGATAGGTACTTGTGCTATGCATGGGAGGAGCTTAGAAATTCTGTGAGGTAGAGATGGGGATATTCTGCATTTCAGGCATTGCAGTCTTCATGCCCCATCAATGAAAACATGGATCCATTGAAATATTAAGCCAATAGAGCTGAACTGCCTGCTCACATCTACATGGTATAAGTGCCACCAGATGTGATTCTAACATGTTTGGATCAATTGGTAATTGTAATTTAAATTGAATGTAATAAATTAGTGAATTAAATTTATGATGCTCACATGCATATAAATTTCTTGTTATGTGGTTCATTGCTGAAGAAATTCAGACATCCCTAGTCTGGTGAAAAACTTGCTAAACTGGAAGCTGAGCATCAGTGGGTTCAAAATTTAGTCTCTGCTATTTGCTATCTGTGGCCTGCTACTTTGGATAAATCATATCATCTCAATGGTCCTCAGTCCATCTATCTGCAAAATGGAGATGATCATACATTCTTTTAAAATTTTTTTAATAGTTTTTATTTACCAGATATAAGCATGGGTAATTTTACAACATTGACAATTGCCAAACCTTTTGTTCTAATTTTCCCCCTCCTCCCCTCCCCCCCAGATGGCAGGTTGACCAATACATGTTCAATATGTTAAAGTATAAATTAAATATAATATATGTACACTTGACCAAACAGTTGTTTTGCTGTACAAAAAGAATCGGACTTTGAAATAGTGTACAATTAGCCTGTGAAGGAAATCCAAAATGCAGGCAGACAAAAATAGAGGGATTGGGAATTCTATATAGTGGATCTCCCAGAGTTCTTTCGCTGGGTGTAGCTGGTTCAGTTCATTACTGCTCTATTGGAACTGATTTGGTTCATCTCATTGTTGAAAAGAGCCTCGTCCATCAGAATACATCCTCATACAGTATTGTTGTTGAAATATACAACGATCTCCTGGTCTTACTCATTTCACTCAGCATCAGTTTGATGATCATACATTCTAGTGCCTACCTCACAAAGCGGGTTGCTTTAAAGATTTCTTAGATGAATGAAATACTGTGTAAACTCTAAATTGGAGCTATTGTTATCATTTATTGTATCCAAACCCGAGAAAGTAGTGAAAAAGGTAGAGCACTTGCCCTGGAGTCAGGGATAAGTGGATTTCCGTCTTGCCTCTGACACAAACTGGCCACCTCTCTATCTACTTGAGATTCTCTCAGACAAGTTTTAGAGGAGCTGCTGATTTGAATTAGTAGAGGGAATTTTCACACCAGATCTTAATTCATGAAATCAGAGATCTGAACCATTCTCTTTTCCCTTCCTTTTCAACACACACACACACACACACACACACACACACACACACACACACACACACACACACACACACACACCAACTACTAAAGAGAGAAGACACAGGATTTTTTTGTGTTGGAAGTGAAAGTATAATTTATCTAAGTCTAGTAAATGCTCAATCCGTTCCTCCTTATCCTTTGCGGATAATTTATAAAATAATGTAGCACAACATTTGGAATTTTCTCAGCAACCACTAAAACAAGTGGCCCTCAAGCCTTCCTTTGGAAAAGTCTCTCAAGATAGCCCATTGCATGTCAGTATCTCCAATGGTAAATGAATTTCTTTAGCCCTAATATTCTCTGTCCTAGGGTCCCTACATTCTCTAAGGCCTCCCTTACCTTTAACATTCTCTGTTCTAAAGTTCTTCCCAGCTCTTATCTTATCTTGTTTGTATATGGTTGCTAAAAGGTTGACTTCACCTCTGGAGTTTAAGATCCTTCGCAATAGAGTTTTTGCTTTGTTTGTTTGTTTGTTTGTTTTTTTAATAGCACTTCGCTTAGTGCCTTGCATCTAGACGGTGCATAATAAATACTTTTGACAAGAGTTTCCTCGAAATTCGCTCTTCTGAGACCCTCTCCAAGTCTGATGTTTTCTGAGATCCATTTCAGCTCCGGATTCCATTCCCAGCCTTGTCACTTTCCAAACTGGCGCTGCCCATCAGACCTGAATTCTAATAAAATAACTACTAACGTTAATTAAGCACGTGTATGCATGTGTATCTATATCTATATCTCACGTCTGTGCACTAGACACTGTCCCAAGTGCTTTACGGTTACCTCACTTGGTCCTCACAATTACAGGGAAGTAGTCGACGTGGTCACCCCCAATATGCGGAAAGACGCTGGGACCTGTCCAGGGTGCTAAAGCTGACTAAGTGGATGAGGCTGGATTTGAACTGAGGCCTTTACGGCAGCCTCGGACACATCCTCTAGTAACTTAAATAATAATCTCTACCTCGGGTTTTCCCGGGATGCAATGGATTAACATTTGTAAAGCCCCCTGCTGACTCTTGTTATTTCTGCTCTCCTCGTTATTGAGAGTGCGGGTTTGCAATCAGGAGGACTAGATGAGGATGATTTGATTCATTGTGTTGTTGAGTTGCCCGTGGGAGGCCGGCTCTAGAGGGGTGGGCCATTTCCTTCTCGGGCTCATTTTACAGATGAGGAAACTGAGGCAGATGGGGTGACGAGACTTGCCCGACTTCAAGTGAGGCCCTTTATCCACAGCCAGCTGCGGGGCTGGGCCGGGCTCTCGGAAGGATTTCTCTCTCGCTCCAGCAACCCGGCGCTTCCCCTCCCACGCCCCCGGGTTTGTGTTCATCCCCACGTGCCTCCCCGGGAGGAGGAGGGAGGGTGAGGGGAGGAACCGGAACTGTAGCCCTTGGTTTTGAGCGAAAGCAAATTGGCCCAATCGGGACTCTCGGAGGGCGGGCCTGGGGCTGGAGGAGTCAGTCAGCTGAGGAGAGGGCGCGGGCGGCGGCAGAGGCGAGCCGGCCTGAGGAGCGAGCGGGGGTGGCGGCTGTCGGTGCGGGCCAGGCCCGCGGATGGAAGGCCGCGGCGGCGGCGGCGGCGGCGAGGATGGGGCGGGCGAGCGCAGCCCGCTGCTGGGCGGGAGCGGGAGCGGCCGGCCGTGGCGGCCCGGGGCGGCGGGCGCGGGGGCGGGCCCGGCGGCGTTCGCGGGGCGGCGCGCGGCCTGCGGGGCTGTGCTCGTAGCCGAGCTCTTGGAGCGCGCCGCCTTCTACGGCGTCACCTCCAATTTGGTGCTGTTCCTGAATGGCAACCCGTACAACTGGGAGGGCGCCCAGGCCAGCCAGGCGCTGCTGCTCTTCATGGGCATCTCGTACCTGGTGTCGCCCTTCGGGGGCTGGCTGGCCGACGCCCTGCTCGGCAAGTGCCGCGCCATCCTGCTCAGCCTCGCCCTTTACCTGCTCGGCATGCTCACCTTCCCGCTCGTGGCCGCGCCCGCCACCCGCGCCGGCCTCTGCGGGGAGCTCCGGCTCGTGCCGCTGGACAACAGCTCGGGACGCTTCCCCAATGGCAGCGACCCCGGCGGCGGCCCGAGGGGCGGCCGCTACTGCGCCCCGGCCCTCTACGCCGGCCTGGTCGTCGTCGGGCTCGGGGTGGGCACCGTGAAGGCCAACATCACCCCCTTCGGAGCCGATCAGGTAGGAGCCGCCCTGCCGCTGCTGTGACCTCCGCCCTCTCCCCCCGGGGTCGGGGTCCCGCAGCCGCTGACGGGACCCGAGAGAAGGCTCCCGCCACGAGCGACCTCCACGTTGCTTTAGAAGATCCCCAGAAGTCGTGTCAGTCGGCCCATCCTCTCCAGTTCGGGAGGCGCAAACGGCTCAGTGAGAGGGCCGAGGCATCCTAGGCTGGGAGCTGGAAGGGGCTTCATGGCCGACGGCTGATAGCACCGTTATTTTAGAAGTTAAAGGTCCGCAAAAGTCATCCGCCCAACTTTTCCATTTCTTGAGGAGCAACTGGGTCCATGGAGTCCATGGCACCCCAAACTAGAAGCATCTTTAGCACATCTTTTGTGTGGTCATCTAGATGAGCAAACAGGCTTCTAGAAGTTCATAGAGCCATAGATTGGGAACTGAGAGGACTAAAGTGATCAGTGGTCATACCGTCATCATTTTAGAGCTAGAAGGGACCTCTGACGTCATCTACTCAGTGCATCTTCTCCCTCTCTAGAGGTGCAAATAGCCTGGGAGCTCACTTTAGAACTTTAGAGCTCAGTTGAGTTTTAGATTTGGAACCTCAGCTCATCTAGTTACTGACATCTTAAATTTTTTTTTTTACTTTTTTAAAATTAATTTTATAATTATAACTTTTTTTTTTTTGACAGTACCTATGCATGGGTAATTTTTTACAACATTTTCCCTTGCACTCCCTTCTGTTCCGAATTTTCCCTCCTTCCCTCCACCCTCTCCCCTAGATGGCAGGCAGTCCCATACATGTTAGATATGTATATCCTAGATACAATATATGTGTGCAGAACCAAATTTCTTGTTGCACAGGAAGAATTGGATTCAGAAGGTAAAAGTAACCTGGGAAAAAAAACAAAAATGCTCACAGTTTACACTCATTTCCCAGTGTTCCTTCTCTGTCCATCATTGATCAGCTGGAACTGAATTAGCTCTTCTCTATGTTGAAGATATCCACTTCCATCAGAATACATCCTCATACACTATCATTGTTGCCGTGTATAATGATCCCCTAGTTCTGCTCATTTCACTCAGCATCAGTTCATGTCAGTCTCTCCAGGTCTCTCTGAATTCATCCTGCTGAAATGACATCTTAAATTTAGAGCTGGAAGGGTCTTTAGTGGTCATCTAGTAACCTAGTTAAGTATTGTAGATTTGGAGCAGGGATTATCCAGATGAGCAAATAGATCCATAGAAGTTCATAGGATCAACAATTTAGAACTGAAAAGGACCTCTGAGCTCGCTAATTATAGCATCTATTTGGAGCTTGCCTAAAGGGATTTCATTGGTCATTTAATCCACCTTTCCATTTCTAGAAGAGGAAACAGGCCTATAGATAAGTTCTTAGGCTTGGAGCTGGGAGGGACCTTATCTTATCTAGTCCAGAGCTTTCAAATGGCTGGCCCACAATACTCCCAAGAGCAGCTAGGAACACGTTAAAATGTAATTGGGGAATATTTAGCAAAATAAATAATACATATTAATATGTGGTTTTCCAAATCAGTCTGCAGCCTGGAAGGATCCTCATGTACAGTTTAGTGTCTACTCTTTCTTTTTGAGTTTGATGCCACTGATCTAGTCCATTTTTTTCTGTTTTTAAAGGAAAGAGGAAATAGGTCCCTAGAAGTCCATAGCATCCTAGAGTTGTAACTGGAAGGGACCCCTAACTCCAGGTAATCTAGCACCCAGCATATAGCTTCTTAGAGTTTGAATAGTTGATTACATATGTTATCTCTTACTTGATTTTTATAGTAACCATCAGCTATAAGTGCTATAATTATTATTATCCCCATTTAATAGATTATGAGACCAAGGCTTAGAGAAGTTCATCAGAAGTAAGTGGCACAGATAACTAGGAAGCCCTGAGTTCAAATCTTGTGTTAGACACTAGCTGTTTTGACTCTTGGGGAGTCACTCAACCTCTGTGAACCTGTTTCTTTATCTGAAAACAGGGATAATAGCATCTACTCTCAGGGTTATAAGATTATTGTAAGAAGCTCTTCGAATCTTAAAATTCTAGCTGTTTTAATTAAGTAGCTTACTCAGGAAATGTCAGTTGGTAAACAAGTGTTAAGCACTTATGACTGCCTGCCACTAGTGAGTATCAGCTTGCTAAGACAAGAGAAAGGCAGAAATAGTGCTTCCTTCCTCTTCCCTGGAGGATCTCACACTGACTCTGAAGCCAATGCTCTAGCTGCTAGGACAAAACTCTTGTTTTCAGAATTAACGTTATATTGTAGAAAAGGAAGTAACTTGCTGGAGTTTTCCAGAGACAGTCTATGTTGAGCTATGCTTTGAACTCCGATTCCCAAGTCATTTCTCAATCCTGCTTTCTCTCCTCATAACCCACTGATGTGAGTTCTTTGTGGTCATTGTGGGTGTTCTGCCATCCTGTCTGGCTAGCCTTATGACAATTCTGATATAATAATCTTAGTTTACACTGGTGTAGTATAATATGGTTTACAAAGCCTTATTGGTTCCCCCTTTTACAAAAAAAACAAAAACAAAAACTAAGTCTCAGATTAGTAACTCACATTATGTAACCCCCTTATATAAGGCCTACAGAGTACTTTTTCTCATATCATCATGGATAGTATAACATTCTAATAGGACAGAATCATCTCTGGTTTTGGCTTCAGGAACTGGGTTTAAATTCTGTTAAATTGAGGCAGCTAGGTAGTGCTGTGGATAGCTCCTGAAGTCTGGAGGACCAGAGTTCAAATGTGGCCTCAGGAACTTAACACTTCCTGGGCAAGTCATTTAACCCCAATTGCCTCAGCAAAAAAAGAAAAAAAAATTCTGTTAAATTGATAAATTTCAACATTAGAAGAAACCTTTGGGTATCCAGGACATTCCATAATTTTAAAGGGATTTCTGCTACACTATGAACATAGTGTTGCTTCCCTCCTGCCCCCACAATAGTCATTCTGCCTTAACTTGAATATCTTCATGGAGAGAACCCATTGTTTCCTGAATCAGCCTATATTCTTCTTTCATATAATTTTAAGTATTAAGAAAAAAATTTCCTGACATCAAGCCTATTGATAGTTTGACCATGTTGTAATGCTTACCCACTGTTTTCCCATCTAAGTAGTTAATTGTTAATACAACACGTTTGATATTAATAAATTGTTAAGAATTTTGCAGTAGACTGATACATATATAGAATTTGTTTTTCAGTAGTAACAGTGATGCAGCATGTTGCAAGAAAAAATGCATTTGGTCTAAAAACTTTCAAAGGATTAGTTGTAATAGAGCAGTAGGGCGTACTTACCTTCCTACTGTTAACAAAGTTACTTCTTTCTGCATTGATCTTTCATAATTAAGTTCTTGTGGTAGTAAATTAATTGCTATTTTGAATAGAATACCAATGTAAGTATTACATTGGGCAGAATATAGATTACAATCCTTTGCTCCCTCCTCCAAATCTGACTTGTGTAAAACCTAAACATAACTCTTACTTGATTATATGCGTCTCTCACTCTCTCTATATATATTTCATATCAGACATCTCATTTTGGGGACCTGGCCTGTCTTTTTTTCCAGTATGATTTTGGTTGAAGAGAAACAACTTAAAGAAATGAACTTTGATAAATTATTGCTAGAATAGGTGAGTCCTCATTATTGCTTGCATACTTTTATACAGAAATTAAGTAAAAAACCTTAGAAACATTTAAACATGAGTAAAGATACATTATATAAAATTTAAAAAAAAATTAAAATATTTATTTCATTAAATCTGAGATTTTAATTTTCACATATTTAGCAAACATTTATTGAGTACTACTAAGCACTAATTTCTGGAATGAGTATTGGTTGGTTCAGAGATAAGTAAAGGTAATTAAACATCACATAAACATACAAACATATGTTTATTTATTTTCAGCTTTTGCAAATCACTTTATCTATAACCTTTTTCCTTAATCTTTGGTGGGTTGGAGTGGAGGTGGAATAATCTCATGTGTTGCCAAATCCTTTTGATTTTGCTTTTGTAATATCTCTTTGTGAACATACTTTCTTCATTCCTCTGTCACTGAAGCTATCCTGGTGCAGCTCTCACTACCTCAGATTATTTTAATACTCTGTAAAATGGTCTGCTTGTTTCAGACCTTTCCCTACTCCACTCAGTCTTCTGCTTGGCAAATTAATCTTCCCAAAGCTCCGGTCTAAGCATGTCATCTCTTCTACTCATTCATTAAGTACTAGAAGCTCCCTCTCAACTCTTAAGATAATATATAAAATCCTCTATTTGTCATTCAAAGCCCTTCATCCTTTTCTCTCCCATCCACTGTGCAATCCAATGACACCTCCTTGCAGCTCCTTACACTCAAGACATTCTGTCTTTCTATTTTGGCATTCCCTGTACTTTTAATAATCTGTCTCTTCATCTTTAATTCCTAACTTCTCTGGAAATTCAAGTCCTAGCCAAAATTCCATGCACAAGGAACCTTTTCTGATCCCCCTTAATACAAAAATCTTCTCTCTATTGATTATCTCCAATTTATCCGATATAAATATTGTTTATATGTAGTTGTTTTTCATGTTGTTTCTTCCATTAGCTTGTGAATTCCTTGAGAACAGGGACTGTCTGTTGCCTTTCTTTGTAGTTCTAGTATTTAGCACAGTGCCAGGCACACAATAGTCACTTTATAAATGCTTACTGTTGACTAAATAAGACACATAATTAATTCATACAGCAGAATGGGGAAGTTGAGATAAAATACTCTGAGAAATTTACAAGCATAGAGGTCATATTTATAGTTGAGGGAATCAAGGAAGGTTTCATGAAGAAGGTTCTACCAGAATTGAGTTTTGAAGGAAAGTAAAAGACTCCATCATGAGAAGGTGATAATGTTGAGGAAAGAAACAACTTTGACCTGGGAGATAACTATAGTCAAGACACAGAGAGGTGAGAAAGAATGCAGTGTACTCAGAGACAGGGAAAGGATTTAAATCTGGCTAGATTGTAAACAAAAAGAATGGCAAAAGCAAGTTGCAAGAAGATTACAGAGGACACTAGTGAGATTTAAGCCAGTTTATAGAGACCCTTGTATGTCCAGGCCACAAATTTCAATTTCATTTGGAAAGTGATAGGGAGTCCGAGAAAGCTTGGGAATAAAGTGTCTGATTAAGGTTATCAGTGAAAACAGGCATTTTAAAAGTACTTTGTATGTGTCATGAACTGTGCTAAGTGAAATGGATACAAAGACAATATCCCTGGCCTCAGGGAATTTGTATTCTGATGGGGGAAGACAAGGTGTTATTAACTAGGTACATGTGAGATATATAAGGTAAGGAGAACAGAGAGTCCAAAATTAGGAAGACCCCAAGTTCTGTCTGGCTTCAGATTCTTACTAGCTGTGTGACTCTGGATAAGTCATTTCACCTTTGCCGGCCTCAGTTTCCTCATCTGTAAAGTGGAGATCATAGTATTACCAGCAATAATATAATGAAGTTTTTTCATTCGGTTTTATTTTTTTTTCTTAATATTTTATTTTTCCAATTGCGTGATATTTTCAACATTCATTTTTGTAAGATTTTGTATTCCAGATACTTTCTCTCTCCTTCTTTTATCTCCCACCCCCAAAGATAGTAAGCAATCTTACTATAAGTTAAACACATACAATCTTTTTAAACATTTAAACATTTTTAAGCATTTAAACATATTTCCATATTGTCATGTTATATAGGAAAAATCAGACCAAAAGGGGCAAAAAAACCCACAAGAAAGAAAAACAAACAAAAAAGGTGAAAATGTTATGCTTTGATCCACTTTCATACTTCCATAGTTATCTCTCTGCATGTAGATGGTAATTTCCATCCCAGATCTGTTGGAATTGTCTTCGATCACCACATTGCTGAGAAAAGCCAAGTCTATCATGATTGAGATATTATGTGTAAAGTGCTTCGAGAACTTTAAAAGTGATACATATATATATCTTATATGTATGTGTATATACATTTGTATGTATATGTATACATATAGAAAGCTAGATACGTTAGCTTTTGATACAGAATAGATGGAAAAATAACAGCATTATGGAAGATGAATGTATGTGGAGAATGGAATGTATGAAGTGAGGGATCAATTAGGAGGGTATTAACAGTAATCTAGGTGGGAAAGTTCACTAGCTAACCTTGGTTGAAAATAAGAGTCCTGCCTTAAAGGATCCTAGACTCTAATAGGGGAAAAGACACAAAGCAGAATGATGTTATAATAATAATTCCCATTCATGTGCTGCTTTAAGGTTTGCTCTGAGCTTTCCTTGTAGTCATCTAGAAAGTGGGTAGTGTAGGACTTAGTGTCTCCATTTTACAATTGAAGAAACAGGTTCTGAAAGAATAGATGGAAATAGAAAGGAAGAGAACAGATTCAAGAAAGATTGACGATAGAACATCAGCTAGACTTAGCAAGTGATTATGGAAACAGAATTAAGAATCAGATGATTTCAAAGTTTCTGCCATGAGTTATTTGCAGAATGATGTACAATTAAGAGAAATAGAGAAATTAGAAGTGACAAATTTCTAGGTGATGATTTCTGTTTTAGGCATCTGCTTCAAAAAACTGAAGAAAAGGAAGAGCTACTGGAGACATACTGAGTTTTAAGACCTCATTTTTGTCCCTTAATCAGTCAATTCATCCTTTCCCTGGATCTTAGTAGTTGACTTGTCTATAAAATTGATATCATATGTATACTGCCTACCTAATAGAATTGTTGTGAGAGTATTTTTTATATAAAGATTATTATCTACCATATGAAACATTATTAACTAGAGTATTGTGGAAGTGTGAGCTGCTATAATTAACAAAGTAATTTTTGTAGTAGGTTGGGTTTGGCCCTGCAATTTCTCTGATGTGGGGGCACTCCCCCACATGAAGAAGGGGGTACTTTCTTCACTTGCAGATCAGCAACTGTTTTGCAACTGACTGTCTTAGAGAGATGATTGGGCAGTGAGGGAATTGTTCAAATAGGTCACCCTGGGCTATGTTCTGAGCTTCAGTACTCTTCAGAAAACTTTATTCCTTTTCTTCCTTTTTCTTGTGAGTGTTGAATAGTCTTGAGTTGTTTGAATGTCTCTTCCTTCATATTTGAAGGTCTTTCTCCTGATGACTTGCAGAACTTAATTTTTCTAGATTGAATTGTTAAATTCAACCACTACTGCATATGTGTTAGAGTTTGAAATTTGGATTTGGTTTTTCTGTTTTGTTTCCTAGAATTGATATGTGAATTTGTTCTATTGGAGTTTCATTTCTGTTTTTCAGAAGTAAAGGGAAATTCTCTTCTATTATGTCCTTTATTATGGTATTAGGATTTTTAAATCCTGTTCTGTTTTTCTGGTAGAACTATGATCTGCAGATAGTCCTTCCGTATTTTATCTTCAGAATATTTTGCTTGTGTAGTGGGCATATTTTCTTTTAATTTTTTTTTGCTTTTATTCTTTTAGCATGTGACCTGGACATTTCTTAGAAGTAGTTCTGCAACACCTTAGAAAATTTTACAGAAACATTGAAGAATAAAAGAACATATGCTGTGAAGAACCTTTATCAATAATATGACTTATATTGCTTTTTCTGATCACCTTGTGAATACTTACCCTGTGTGAATTCTCCATAAAAGTGTTTGGCAAGCATGCATCTGGCATATGAACAATGTAGCTAGTCCAATGAGGTTATGCTCTTTGCAGGAGGGTTGGAATGTTTGGCAGTTTATTTCAAGGAAGACCTCAGTGCTTGGTACCTTATCCTGCCAGGTGATCTTCAGAGTCCTCCTAAGATATCTCAAAGGGAAATGATTCAGTTTCCTGGCATGGAGCTGATAGATTGTCTAGGTTTCACAGGCATACAACAATAAGGTAAGCACAACTTCTCTGTAGACCTTCAGTTTGCTAGTCAGTCCCCTTCTCTCTCACACTTTTCTTCAGAGCCTTCCAAACATTGAACTAGTTTTGGCAGTGCAGTTATCAATTTCATCAATGTTTAATATCCTTGGAAAATATATTGCCAAAGTAAGTGAATTTATACATAACATTCAAAACTTCTTTTTTTGCTATAATAGGTGATTCTACATATGGAGGGTGTGATGCTGGCTGATGGAGCCTTTTTTTTTTTTTTTTTTTGTGGTAAGGTTTTCTTGGTGTTAATTTTTAGGTCAGAATTAGCACAACAGCAGAGAATCAAGCATCTCATCTTCAGAGGCTGCATTGGGTGCACAATTATTTGCAAACAAAAATTATGGTCCAGCACTACTTCTACTTTAGTCTTAGCTTGTAGCCTTTTCAAGTTGAAAAATTTACCATCAGTGTGGTAGCTGACTTTAATACCATGTTTGTCCTCATTATAGGCATTTGACAACGTGACTGAAATCATCAGCTAAAAAAGCATGGGAGCAAGCACAGTCTAGTTTCCATTGGTGATTGGGAGCGCTCCAGAGCATTGTCTATTGTCCAGGACCTGATAAAGCTTGCCATCATGAAATTGATGTACTATAGCAATGAACTTTTCCAGGCAACCACATTTTTCCATAAGTTTCCTTAGATACTTGAAATTGACAGAATCAAAGGCTGTGATCAGTTATACAAATGTTATATACAGACCTCTGTTCTGTTCTCGGCATTTCTCCTGCATTGTCTGGCAAATGCCATAATGATCATTCCTCAGCCTTCTCTGAAGCCACACTGGCTCTAACTTGCAGGTGATGGATTAGCCTATTAAGGAGAACTCTGGCAAGAATCTGTGATTGTTACAAGACAGTATATTCCCTTTACTTTTATAGATATGAACAATGCCGGTGTCCTTGAGCTTCTGGGGCATAATCTCCTCTTGCCATATAACCTGGAAAATTTCAGCTTTTGTATGAGCAATGGACTCCCCCCCCCCCCCTATAATTTTCAGCTGAAATAGAATCAACACCAAGGAGTCTAATGGTATTCAAAATCTCTTCTTCAGTTGGAGCTTCAGCTAGAGGATTGACTTCAGCCTCAGATAAATAGTGGCTTCGGCATTGACTGATGATGGTCTGTTAAGAACATTGTGGAAGTATTTAATTCTCTCTGGGATCATGTCCTTATTACTAATCAATGTGGGTCCATCAACACACCATAGGTCTTTGGCCCACAAATAGCCTTCAGGGTTTCATAGAATGTTTTGGATTATACTATTACATTAAATTAAATTTCATCTGCCTTCTTACTGAGCCAAGATTCCTGAATCTCTCAGACTTCACTTGTACTTTACTTTTGATGGAATTAAATACTGCCTTCTTAGAGATGGATTAACTATCCTGCTTGGCGCACCCTGTTCTCACCTTCATTTACCAGGTTCTGAATTTCCCCATCATTTTTGTTTGACCAGTCTTGATGTTTGCTAGTGTTTGAACCCAGATGAGCATATGTAGTGCTGTAAACCAATTCTCTGAAAACTGCTCATTCCTTTTCTACTTCCATGTTGTCATCTGTATGTTGGCTCAACTTTTCCTCCAAGTTAGCAATAAATTGTTCCTGCTAGGAGAAATATTCGAATCCATTGACATTAATTTTTCTGGTAGTCAGTTTGCCTTGGGGCTGCTGCTTTTGTTGGATGTGAATATTTAACTTGGAGAGGATAAGTATATGATCAGTCCAGCACTTTGTACCACATAATGCCTTTATCACTCTCACATCCTGTCTTTTCTTCTCTTTAACTCACAGTTTATTAAATGCCAGTTAAATTGCTGTGAGAGTATACCATGAGGATGTGTGTGTGTGTGTGTGTGTGTGTTGATGAGATAGTGATAGTGATAGTGATGAGATAGTGTTGGTGATGAGAAGTCACGAGATGCACAAGTCTTTAGGAATAAGTGATCATTGCTCTTTCCAACTCCATTCCTTCCAAGGACTCCCTGCCATGTCTAGTAATCTGAGCCTATTCTAGTGTTAAAGTCACCAGGTCACCAGAATTATAAGCTTGGTCTCTTTTTGTTTGTTGATAATAATGGTTTCCAAGTCTTCGTGAAATTTTTCTTTGACCTCATTAGGATTTGTGATTGTGGGAACATAAGTACTGATGATGGTGGCATGGTGTTTTCTTGCAGATGGCAATTACATTGTCGTAAGCCTGTTGTTCATTCCTTTTGGTAGGCATCACAAGTTTGTTGACGAGATTAGTTTTGATTGCAAAACCTACACCAGCTTCATGATACTCCCCTCTACAGAAAGCTGGGCTTCATTTGCTAGCCATGTTACATTCAGGACTGCTATTTGGATGTGATAGCTGCTAAGTTTTCAGGTATACTGGATTTTGTGTTGTCTATGTGTTCACACATTCCTTGTACTGATGGTGAGTGGAATCATATTTTCCATCTTAGGTTTTGACTGCAGGGTGGGAATCCTGCCTGCTGCGGTAATCAGGTCAGGGTTGAATAAGCAGACAGTTTCTAAGGCACCTTTTCTAGTCCCTTCCTTATACTAGGAGGTAAATAGTATGATCCTTAAAAGGCTGCTTCAGACACTCTGGGGGCTTCTGACTCTCACTGCTGCCAGTGAAAAGACTATGGCCTGAGCTATCTGTATGCAGGGTTGTGACTGTATTTTCCAGCGTATAGTCACACTGTACTAAACTTGCTATACTTGATGCTTTATCATTTGCTTGTCATCCCAGGATTATGATAAAAGTAGCAGTGATAAAATGTGTGATATCTTTCTATTTGTGCATAATTGGATTTAAGTGAGGCAGAACTGATGAAGACGTCAGCCTCTTTCTTCCAGAGTCATCAAAGTCCAGTGGCAGGACAGAACTAAGATGATTGGTGATAGCTCAAGATGCTTTGGGTGACCTTGGCATCCTTGATGTCTGACTAAGCTATAAGCACACCATAGTGCCTGCTTCACCTGCCTTCATGGCCATTGGAACAAATTATTCTCATCTGCCCATTTCATCAGTGTGACCTATCCTGCAAAGCCAAGTTTAGCCATATGGGACCAAAAGGTAGACATTTACTAACAAAGAATTTGAAACATTTTAGAAAAAAAATCAGCAATGGGAAGATTATTTGCTTTTTGAATACTCCAAACAACAGAAATGCAGGAAGAATGAATAAACAAAGATAGCTCTGGCAACAGTGACAGCAGAAAGACTAGTAAAAGATTTCTTCCCAAATGTACATTAGAAGAAAGGGGAAAAGTTGGAAATTTGGTAGATGTAACAGTGAAGACGTAGATGAGGACATTATGGATACAACCTGGCAATACCTTGCCTATAGATGAATGTTTCTGTGGGATTACATTACATCATGGGAGGTTTCATGAAAAGGGGAAGCTAGTGAACAAAGGGGTAGAAAGGAGTAAAAGATGGTATAGGGGTCAAATCAAGAGATAACAGTGAGGGAAATGTGACATTGGGTCTGAGAAAGACCTGGGAAGTGATTGAAGAGGAAGGGGAAAGATTGGAAAAGAAAGGAAAAAGGCCTTACTTTGATGGGAGTAATGGCTGCTATGGGTGAAAGGAGATAAGGACTTTACACTGGATAAGACAGTGGGAGTTTAGTGCCTGAGCAGTGTATTTGTCTTGGGAGGATGGGATTTCCAACTTTGAGGGGGGGGGTGGGAAGTAACTGGCATCTGGAGGAGTGGGAGAACATGAACACAGGGAGGACATTATCAGAAAAATGTAGAAAAGAAGTCAACAAAAGAGGATATAGATCAATGGGGGTGAAATGGGGATGGATAGGGAGGTGTCTTAAGGTGGGGGCACCACCTGGACTATTCTGATTGTGAACCCAGAATGGAAAAGGAGAATACATGGGGTAAGACCTATAGGGCTGAACCTAAAATGGATAATCTTGGTAGCTTTGCATGAGAATACAAAGAAAAGAGGAAAAAACAGATGGTTATAGGGGTCATGAATCAGAGAATGAAAGTTTAGGATAAACAGAAAGAGAATATAGGAAATGAAGAGAGTAAAAATTGTTTTTGGAAAGGGACACAAAAAAATGAAGTTAAAAACTGAACTATTAATAGGATTAGCTAAAGGGAAGAAGTAGGAAAGGGGACTCTACCTGATTGAGGGGAAAAAAGGAGGAAGAAATATAACCAGAAAAAAAGCTATTTCTAAAAATTAAACCCTTGCCTTTTATGGCATATTAAGTACATATAAACCAATCAATTGCCATTGGTTTATTACCTCATTTTATATCTACATACTGAATATAAAGTGACTTTATCAGAGCTAATTTAACTGAAAGGAAAGCTCTTTGTATCACTGAAATTGCCTGCATATTTTCTTTCCCTCTTTCCCTCCTTCCCTCCCTTCCCTTCCTTCCCTTCTCTTCCCTTCCTTTTTTTCCCTCCCTTCCCTTCTCTCCCTTTCTTTCCCTTCCTTCTCTAAATCAGTTGGAATTAAATGACTTGCCCAAGGTTACACATCTAGGAATTGTTAAATGTCTGGGATCGAATTTGAACTTAGGTTCTCCTGATTTCAGGGCCAGTGCTCTATCCACTGTGCCTTCCAGCTGGCCTAAATTGCCTGTTCTTGTAGTTGCTTGTAACTTCCATACTATCTCTTGTCAGACATCACCTCTTGCAGAGTAACACCTTTGGCTTTGATGCCAGCACCTGGTATTAAAGTAGCCTCTTCTTGGACCACTTTTCTCCAAACCTCTGGTATCAGCAGGTGAGAAATCTTTTGAAAATTCTTTAAGAAGGGTTTTGGAGGAGAACTGTCCATCAAGCCAGTTCCTTGTTTAGGCTCATAGCATCCAATAATTTGAAACAAACCTGTCAGGATAATTGATATGTGCATGTGTTCTTGTTTCTAACTGTCCTCTGTGCTGGGCATTGTGAGCTGCATGTTTGTTATTTAGTAATTTTAAAAAATAAATTTGGAAGCCATCAACCTCTGGACTAGGACTAAACCAGTTTTAGCTACTTCAGACTCCTTATGAACCTTTAGACCTGATGACTGTCAAGTTCAGAAGGCTAGAGAAATTGGCTGAATTCCATAACCCAATGACAAGAACCTCTTCACTTTCTCTTTACTGTTAGTATTAAATAAATGCCTGACCTGGAAATATTATAACTGGCTAGTGATTAGGAATCTAACCATTCCTATCTCCTTCAGGTATCCTAGAAATCTAAATGCCATTACTCTAGGGTCTTAACTGGCAGGGAAGAAGAAAGGCTTCTTATGTTATTTATATTTGTAGACTTTATTTATTTGTTCTTGAACTTTAATGGGGATATAAACATGTCTTTGTGAAAGTGAGGAATGGAGAGTCTTAGAAATGCCTTTGGGAATAGACTGGTTGTAAGTTTATGATGTCTAGAGGAGAACATTAGCAGAATAGTAGTAGTTGCTAGAGAGTGTTACTGAGATTACTGTGATGACATTGTCTGAGAAAAGTGATCTCAGTGTATTAGGTTTGACTCTTATTCTACATGAGTGAACCCTATGTGATTATGAGGAAACAGAAATCGTGGTCATTTGGTAGAAAGAACAAATCCTTAGGAATTGAGGATTTAATTGAAAGATAAATGTTATTCAACTCTGAGGTGTTAACTGATGACTTTCAGATTGATTAAAATGACAGGAAAGGACAATGATAAATGTTGGATTGTGGGAAAACTGGGACACTACTGCGTTGTTAGTGGAGTTGTGAAATGATCCAACCATTCTGGAGAACAATTTGGAGTTATGCTGAAGGGGCTATCAAAGTGTGTATATTCTTTGATCTAGTGGTGCCATTATTGAATCTGTATCCCAAGGAAATCATAAAGGAGGCAAAAGGACTCACATGTGCAAAAATATTTGTAGCAGCTTTTTGTGATAAGAGAATTGGAAAATGAGTAGATGCTCATCAGTTGGGGACTGGCTGCATAAGTTGGGGTATATGAAGGCAATGGAATATTATTGTTTTATAAAGAATGATGAACAAATTGGTTATAGGAAAGCCTGGAAGGATTTACATGAACTGATGAACAAAATAGGCAGAACCAGTAATACTTTGTACATTATAACACTAAAGATTGCGCTGATCAACATCTATGAAGACTTGGTTCTTCTCGGTGCTTCAGTGATCCAAGGCAATCCCAATAAACTTTGGATAGAGAATACCATCTACATCCAGAAAAAAGAACTGTGGAGATTGGTTGTAAATAAATATATGTTATGTTCTCTTCTTTTTTCTATTTTTTTAATTCTCTCATTTTTCCCTTTTGTTCTGATTTTTCTCTACCAACATGATTCAGAAAGAAATGTGTATTTTTAAAAAGTTATAATGTACATATATAACCAGAAAGAAAAAAAAAAAACAATTAAAAGAAAGGAAAAAAAAAAGAAGGATAAAAAAAAGAAAGATAAATGTTATCTCTGGGACTGGGTAATATGGAATCTTAGGCATCTTAGAAATGAGACTTGCAGTTTTTTGGACGAATGATTTTAGTATACTAAAGAGTCTGGTTAAATCATTTCCCAAAGAAATATCCTTTGATCAAGATAAGACGGCACACTTAAAGGTATCCTTTGAGATAAGGCCAAAATTAGTTTGTTCAAAGAAAGTCCAGAACAGACAAAAAGACCTCTCTTCTCCCTTTTAAGAAAGAGAAAACTTAGATGGGGTATGGATATCATCAGAAAAGTTAACAAAGTATTTTGTTTTGTGTCACAAAATAACAGAATTTTAGAGTTGGAAGGGATCTTCCAATCCATATAAGTTTAATTCCTTAGATTTATTTAGTGTTAAAAAAATGACATTTATGATTCCACAAGAAAAATAAAACAAAATCCTTTAAAATAGGAATTTGCATATTATAATGAGAGTTATATACTATTAATGAGAAAGCATTTATTTTAGAAGGCATACTATATGACTGGCATTGTGCTAAGACCTGGAGATTCAAAGACAAAAATAAAATTATCCTTGCTTTTAGATAGAGCTTTTATTTTATTCAGGATGATCTTATCTTTGGATGCAGGTGTTCAAATTCCTTAATTCTTATTTTGTTTCTACGTGGAGAATTGGGGTTTGAATATGGCCAGCCCTTTTAATTGTAAATGGCATAAAAACAAAACAAAAAAACCCCAAATTCTACATTGATGAATCCAGACTTTGTTCTTTTGTCTATTGATGCACAATGACATTGTCAGGCCGCTCTATGAAGGGAAAGTTGTTAAAAACCTTCAAATGTCTTTTCATACTCAGATAATTCTTATGGTTATGGGAAATTGAAATTACCTGTAAGATGCTTTTGCTGAAAGATGTGACCTTTTCCTATCAAGTCAAATAATTTTTGCTTTTCCTTATTTCTCTCTAAGCTCTCCTGTCCAATTTAGATGACTGCGTTTTCTGAGGTTGGTCCTAGATCTTGAAAGGACCTTGGAGACTGACAAGAAGCTTTTTCTTCTAATCATCTTTGTTCCTTTCTCCATTGCTGTCTGACTTTTCATGCTATAAAATCTCATTTTGAAATTCCAACTTAGATTTGCCCCCTTGGCTACTATGTAATCTTGGCATATAATTAAAGTATTCATAACATTAGTATATTTTAGTTCCATTTACCTGCTTTAATAATCAGTATAGCATGTGCCTAAGTAATTCCAGCCAATAGGGTATTAATGTATTTTAATTTGTTTATTTAATTTAATTTATTAATTTGCTTATTGGTATATGTTATATAATTATTATATATTATTTGATTTGTTTAATTTATGTACCTGGCCTTAATGTTGAAGTGATCATCCTCTGTTGTGTTACTTTGACTGTTTTATGATTCTTAGGAGTATCATGCTGACCAGGGCACTAACTCAATGAGTACCACGAGACAGTTTGCCAGCTTTTTAGAATTTCTGTCAAGTCTTTACACCTACCATAGTGGCCTTAGAGATCATTCACTTTTCATATCTATGCAGTATCTCCTCATGACTATTAAGTCTCTCTTTGCCATTATCCCCATGTTCTGGCAAGGATATTGGTTTGGGCTTTGAGGGTGTTTTTGTTGTTGTTATTGTTACTTCTCCTCTTCCTTCTCCTCTTCTTCTTCATCTACTATTATATTTTCATAGAGAAGTAAATTAAGGTGTAAAGTGATTTGTTCAAGGGCCATATCAATTGGAGTCTCAGTTTATATGTGAGGATACATCCCACAGCAGTAATTTTGGTATAGTACTGAGCTCTATAAGATCTACCTAAGTTAAATGTAGAGGAAATTTATGGGCTCCTGGGATCACAGATTTTAAATAGAAAATGGACCATTTTGTCCAGCTTCTTCCCTTCATGAGGATTAGAAAATGAGGGCACCAGAATGGGATTGGGACTTGGACCTGCCTATAATCATATAAGGCAGTACGCTTTAGAGATGAGATTTGAGTCCAGGTTTCCTCATTCCAGAAGATATAATAGTATCTGTAAATAACTATGTGATTATTTTATATTTCTCATATGTAATTCAAAGTCTTTGACATAAAAAGTCATTATAGGAGCTTTTTTACCTGTTAGAAACTATGATGATACCGCTGTTTTTTGCTAATATCTTCCCCCCCCCCCCCCCCCCGTCTTTGTTTTAGGTTAAAGATCGAGGTCCAGAAGCCACCAGAAGATTTTTTAATTGGTTTTATTGGAGCATTAATTTGGGAGCAATTCTTTCATTGGGAGGCATTGCATATATTCAACAGAACATGAGCTTTGTGACTGGATACATCATCCCAACAGTTTGCATTGGAGTTGCATTCATGGTATTCCTCTGTGGTCAGAATTTTTTTATCACCAAACCTCCTGATGGCAGTGCTTTTACTGATATGTTCAGGATTTTGGCATATTCCTGCTGTTCACAGAAACAATTCAGGGAACGTAGGAGCAGCAGGTATGTAGTAACAAATTCAAAATTCAATGTTGGTGTGAAGTACACGGGCTGATATTTAAGCTATAAATCATTAATGTAGGATGTTTTTTTCTCTTATCTTGATTTTTGGATTTGGGTACTTTTAACAATAAATTTGAGAGAAAATGAAGTACACTGAATTAACATTTGCTTTTTCAGAGTACTGATTATATAAGCTTACTTTAGTAAATACCTTCCTTCTTTCCTAGTTCTAAGCTCTATCCTTTTTTCATTGTTTTACCCTAGCTCCAATTTGGGACAAAGAAACATCTATGCTTGTTGAGGTTTCTATAAATGTCTGTGATAATCCCCTAAGTGATCTGGTCCCAAACTATTGATGTAATTGGAATGAACAGGTAGAATGCTAGAATTAATATGGTTTGAAATCTGAGTGGAAATTTCCTGTCTGTTTAGGTATAAGATTTAGAATTTATAGGTCAAACATTCTTTTACTCACATCAATTCTAAAGATGTGAGTAAAAAAAAAAAGAAAGAAAGAAAATCTACAAAGAGCCATCAAGTAGCCTGACAAAATGTAAGCATGTGTAATGCATTATTTTCTGTGCACAGATGAGCAACTTGTGGAAAGTAGAATGGGTTTTGCTTAAAAGTAGCCAAATCAATCAGTTATTAAATAATTATTTATTAATTATTATAAAATAATTGAAGGATAAATATACTGCTCAATATAGAATGTAGGAGTTCTGTAAATTCAAGTAGAATTATGTAGTTTGAAATGCATATTATTTAAAACCAAGAACCTAAGAAAGCAGAAAGACAATTAAAATTACAAAATACCTTAGTATATAAGAGTTAGCATATAGTATATGTATATATATACATATATGTGTATGCAAATACACACACATACATATATAAGTTTGATTAGAAGCAGTTTGGACAGACTAGGTAGCTCTTTTCATTTAAACAGGCATTCCTACATTCCCATACATTTCCCAACAGGGAAGAAAATTAGTGCTTTTGTTTTTGGAAGATGGAGGAAAACAGAAAAAAAAGCATTGTATGTTCATCCTCTCATTAGATTTTAGAGGTAAGTAGGACCAGAAAGAAGATAGACCCTGGAAAGGCACAGTAATGTCTCTTTAGTGCAAAGAATGGGATACTCATGGTGTTTAGTACTGAAAAGGACTCGAGCAGTCGCCAATGTGATTCCTTGGCCTAGGGAAAGAGTCTCTTCCTGCCCATGTATTAGAGCAATTAGAAGAGCCTAGAGAGGGAGCAGCTTTTCAGGGAGAATTCTTTAAAAAAAAAATTTAATAAAACTAAAGAAATAATGTAAACCCATTCATTACACTATGAGAGAAAGAAAAAAAAAAAAACAATAATAACAACTTTTTGCTCTCCTTTGGTTCTCTTTATGCATTCTTTTGTCCTTTTCTTCCTCACTCTATATCCCTCCTACCACATATCTCTCCCATACTTTTGATTTAAAAAATGAAGTGTAGTTCCCTTTAGGCTACTGTTTTTATGGTAGCATTATTTCAGATATGATACCTTTCCAAAGTTAGATATGTTTCTCTGATTGATCATTTGTAATGGTGCTAACTACTGCATTTAGTTATATTAATATAGATCATCTTTAGTATAGTCATTTCCTGTTTCGGATATTTATTATTCATTACCTATAATCAGCAGACATTGAGAAGAGGAAAAAAAACAATAAGATAAAAATAAAAGGAAATATTTTCTGTTTTCAAGAAACTTATTTTCAAGTACATACAAACAAATATATGTATGTACGTATTTAATAATTTCTTTGAGAGAAATCATGAAGGATGATCTGGAAAGACTTCATATAGAAGATGATTGGGGATCCTCAGCTAAGTATAGCACTATTATGGGAGGCCCCTGTAAGCTGAGGGCTTGAGGAAAGGGGAGCTGACCAGGTGAAAGCTTTTGTGCTGATCTTGGTCAGGTGAGTGCTTTGTCCAAACTGCCATCCTGGGTGGATAGGGATCCTGGTTTCAAACAAATAAAGAACTACTTGAGCTGAGTTTTGAAGGAATCATGCGATTCTAGGAAGCAAGGGTAAAATTAGTACACTTAAGAGAGGAGTTGTACTTGGTGTAAAGGTGTGGAGTAGAAGGTAGAATATTGTATTTGTGAAATAACAGGAAGGTCAGATTGCTTGAACTATTATGTGTATGGGAGAGAGTATTGTGTAATAAGGCAGGAAAAATATATTGGGGTGATATGTGAAGGGGAAGCAGAAGAGTTTGTACTTTATTTTAGCGATAATAGTGAGCCAAGGGAGTTTGTTAATTCATTGAAACCTGTGGTTTAAGAACATCCCTTTGTCACCTGTGTTGATGCTGGATTGCAGTGAATAAAGACTTGAGATGGAAGACCATTTAGGAGGAGACTGTTGCATTTCATTTAGGGAAGTGATGCATGCATCAGGATGGTGACCATATATATAGAGAGGAAGACAGATTCAAGAGATGCTGCTGAAGTAGAAATAACATAATTGCCTATATGGGAGGAAGGAATTTGAGGGTGACTCTTAGATTGTGAACCCTGTTATAGAAAGGCTGATGGTGTGCTTGGTAGAAAGTGGGGCAAAAAAATGTATAGATTGGAGTGGATTGAGGGAGAGTATGAGAGAAGGATTTGAGTTGGATAGCTAGATCTAAGAATTATCTGTATAGAGATTATAATTGAAGCTGTGAGAGCTGATGGGGTCACTAAATGAAGAGAGAGAAAAAAAAAAGAATAAGAAAATCCTAATGTAATAATAGCTAGTATTATAATAGTAAATTGTAATAGTAAAGTGTTTTACTATTTGCCAAGTGCTTTTTGAATATTACCTCATTTTTATCTTCCCAACAACCCTATTAAGTGTTATTATTATCCCCATTTTACAGATTAAAAAAAAAAAATAGAACAGTTGGAGGCAAAGTCACTTGCCCAGGATCACAAAACTAGTAATTGTTTCAAGATCTTCCTGACTCTTTATCCTTCCTAATTCCAGAGGTCTTACTTAGGGATGTCTCTTCTATATGTTAACTCAGAAATATTGTCAGCTAAGCCTAAAAAATGAACATCGTTAGGTAAAAGAAGATAGACTGTCTTCCCTAATATACATAACTGTTGAAGCAGTCTTGGACTATTGTTATATAATGCACTTTTGCTACTGGGACCATTTCTTTGAAAGATGGTATAATATTTCCATACGTAGCCACAGAAAAGGAAAAAAGGGAATATAGGAAAGAAAAGTGGGGCTGTTAACTCTTAGTGGGCATAGTATAGTAAATATGAATGTGGAATCCATAAATGTGTATAGTACAATACAATCAAGAATATTTCATTCTCCAAACTTTTTTCTACATTCATTTAGCTACAAATTAATATTAAACTAATTCCTGTATTTTATTTCCCAAAGAGAAACCATTGGAGTATTTCAGCAGTCTCATAAACAAAGTCTATTTGATTCATGTAAAATGTCCCGTGGAGGGCCATTTACAGAAGATAAAGTGGAAGATGTAAAAGCCCTAGTCAAGATTATCCCGGTTTTCTTGGCTTTGATACCTTACTGGACAGTATATTTTCAAGTGAGTGGAAATAAGTAGAATAATTTGCTTCATTTCCCTGTGAAGGCCATCCTAGTCCTTTCCCTTGTCTATAAAATATTGTTTTGGATACAGCATAGGTAATGGACAGTAATTAACCAAAGAAACCAAAAAATACAAATCAGCTTGTTGGAATGGCTTTGTATGGAATACGCAGACTTAATCTGTAATGCCAGGGGACAGATACAATGTAGGCCAGGAGTTTTCTTGTTGGCTTATGCAAGAAGTGTTAAAGAGCTTTCTAGCCAATTGTAAAAACCCTAAAATTTACCTCTTCTGCTCATATGTGTGGCCTTGTATCTTTTCTTGGCCTGTCTCTTTCATCTGGAAATGGTAACCATTTAATACTTTTTCTAAACAATTTTCTTCTTTATATTTGCTTAATATGCCAGATTCACTTATTTCTCCTTCCTTTCATTCCCTGCCTGTTTTCTTTTTCATGGATCAGTGTTGAATCTCTCTATCTGTTTAGACTGATCCTGCTTTTTGTAGGGTATCTATGTGGCTATATATATTTGTAGAGGAGTCGTATTTGTATCTTTAAAAACCCATCATTCTTAATGTTACATTTCTTTATTATATCTAGATGCAGACAACATATGTTTTGCAGAGTCTTCATTTGAGAATCCCAGAAATTTCAAGTATCACAACCACTCCACATACGGTAAATAAAGCCATAACTATTTAGTTATGAAAATAGGCTTATTATGTAGAAAAAAATTTCTCCTTTCCCTCTATACCAATCCCTCCTAAAAGTAGTTGTGAGATAAATAGTAGAAAAGAGTAGTGGTAATTTGAATTTGAGGTGTTAAACATATCTATCACCTGGGTACTTCAGCTTGAAGAAAAACTGCCATTTTGCAAAAATGAATAGAAAATAATGTTACATGGAGTGAAAGCAATTTCATTTATCTAAGTAGTAGTAAATATTTGGCACGATGACACCTCCCTCACTGGAGAGTAAGAAGAAAACAATATTAATTTGCCTTATTTCTAATTTTTTTTCCAACTATGAGGCACTTGTTTCTCAACTATACAATTATACATAAATGATGATAGTAAGGGTCCTAAAAAATGAAATGTACCATATGCAAGGGTTTCTTCCTTACTTTTTAAAAAAGATAATTTAATTTAGACTTTGGTGATTTAGATCTCTTTGTCATGGGCAGATTATCTACTGTTTCCATTTTAATTGTCCAGTTTCCAGCAGCCTGGCTGACCATGTTCGATGCATTGCTGATCCTGTTCCTTATACCTGTAAAGGATAAACTAGTAGATCCTATTTTGAAGAGAAATGGTTTGCTGCCATCATCTTTAAGAAGGATTGCTGTTGGCATGTTCTTTGTCATGTGTTCAGCCTTAGCTGCAGGTAAGAATGTGTCAATGAGACACAGAAACTGACTCAACTTTCAGCCCCATAGGAACTTCTTACTACAAATATCCAGACCATGTAAGTATTGGTGGCAGGTGAGTGGCTTGACAGGTTTGTGCCCCCAGCGTATTCCCTAAAACCCAATGTAGAATATAGTAATTTAACTTTTAGGAAAGGGTGAGATAGGGTATATTAGGAAACTGCTTTTTTGTTTTTTGGGGTTTGTTTTTTTTTTGCTTGTTTTTTGCTTGCTTGGTTAAATAAGGCATAAAGAAGCAAGAAAGGGAAAAAAATAGGCACTATTCTAAGTACCTTACCATTATTATCTCATTTGATCCACACAACAACTTTGGAGGTAGGTGCTATTATTATCCCCATTTTACAGGGAAAACAGACAAATAGGGTCACACAGCTAGTTTGGTTCTAAGGACAGATTTGAATTAAAATCTCCCCGACTCCAGACCTAACATTCTGTTCACCGCACTACCTTCATTGTTTTTATTCTCTTTGGGGATAGGTATGATTTTTTGACAACAATAACAATTAACATTTATATAGATCTTTTAAGGTTTGCAAAGTGCTTTTCACATTACTTTATTTTGAGTTTTAATAGTCACAAAAAGTAGGTAGTACAGGTATGATTAGCCCCATTTTACAAATAGGAAACTCAGGTTCAGAGGTTGAGGGACTTTGCCTATGATCACAGATATCAGAGAAGTGGGATTTCACTCAGAGTCTTCTGAGCAAAGACTTTGGCTAATAGGGATAATTTGTACAGGGGTATTTAGTGAAAATCTATATTAATAAATCCTAAAAAAGTTCAGGAAGAAATGCAGATGATTGGGAGCTATGTTTGGTGCTTTGGGGGTTTCTACATTATTCTCTCAGAAGTCATTTCACAGGAGTTGTTGTTGTTTATCCTTGTTCTTGAAGAGGACCAGTGTCACCAGAAGTGTGATGTCTTGATTTGCAAGTGATTTGGATATATGTGAGGGAAAGGGCTCTGCAGTCATTAGCTTCACTAATTTTCCTCTTGAATCATTGGAGCCCAATGGCAAGACATAGGTCAGGGATGACTGGAGATGGCCCCAGATGCAGTGGAAGACTTTTTATTTCTTAAGGTAAGGACTTTCTTGGGTTTCAGTTTGTCTGAGGCAACATCCATTCAGTAATTTAATGCTAGATAAGAAATGAGACAAAAGATGGTCTAGTTTGCCAAGTTTAAAAAAAAAAAAATTCCCAGAGAAGTAGATCCTTCCCTGAAATCAGATTGATCTGAGTCCATAGCAAGCCTTTGACACTTAAAGAGTTGTGTTGGAGTACTAAAGAAAACATTCTCTTTGTTGACAGCAAATATAATTACTCCTGACCCTGATAAATAAGCTTATGGTTTTAATTAGCTTTCGTGTACTTTGAGTGACAATTGCTATCCTTATGTTTCTTTTCTTAAATTTCACTTTTTAAAGTTAATATTTTATTTTCTCACAATTACATGTAAAAACAATTTTCAACATACCTTTTTGAATGAGTTCCAAATTCTCTTCCTGCCTCCCCTTCTTCCTCATTGAAAAAGGCAAGCAATTTGACATGTTATACATGTGTAATCTTGCAAAATGTTTCTATATTAGTCATATTGTAAAAGAAAACACATCAAAATAAAAACTCAAGAAAAATAGTTTAAAAAATGTTCTTCAATATGTATTCAGATTGCATCATTTCTTTCTCTGAGAATGGATAGAATTTTCATTTATAAAATCTTCAGAGTTATATTGGGATTAATATATTGGTTAGAATAGCTAAGTCATTTACAGTTGATCATCTTACAGCAGGGGTGGGGAATCTTTTTTTTTTTTTTTTTTGCCAAGTACCATTTGGAAATTTATATCATTCAAGGATCATACAGAATTATAAACTTGTAGAACTCAAGCAGTGGGAGTTTGTTGTACCTAGCTTTCAGCTCATCATCACCTGTGGTTGCCTTACCAGATGATTTTGGGGGCCTTATATGACCATAGGCCAGATATTCTCCACCTATGTTTTACAGTATTGCTGTTACAATATTGTGTACACTGTTCTTTGGATTCTATTCATTTCATTCATTCATTTGCATCAATTCCTTTAAGTTTCCCCAGATTTTTCTGAGAGTACTTAGCTCATCATTTCTTATACCAGAGTAGTATTCCATCATAATGGTCTATACAAATTGCTCAACCATTTTCCAACTGATGGATATCCCCTCTGTTTCTAATTCTTTGCTACCAGAAAAGAGCTGCTATAAGTATTTGGGCACAGTTCCAAATTTCTTTTACAGAATGGTTGAATCAGTTCACAACTTCACCAATGGGGCATGTGTCTCAATTTTCCCACATTCTCTCCAATATTTATTATTCTCCTTTTCTGTTCCATTAAGCCTATCTGATAGCTGTGATGTTGTACCTCAGTATTGTTTTAATTTGTATATTTTTCAATCAATAGTGATTTAGGACTTTTTTTATATGTCTAGATAATTTTGATAATTTCATCTGAAAATTATTAATATTTAAAAATTATTCCTCAATTGGAGATTGGCTCTTGTACTTATAAATTTTACCTATTTCTCTATCTTATCCGAGAGATGAGGCCTTTATCAGAGAAACTTGCTTGCTTCAAAATTTTTTTCATGGTCAAACTTGCTAATTGTGTTTCCCTCCATCCTGTCTTCCCCTCGTTGGTTCTCTTTTTCTCTCTCCTTTCACCCTGTCCCTTCTCAACAATGTTTTTGCTTCTATTGTCTCCCCTAATCCACCCTCCCTTCTATGAGCACTCCCCGCCTTCCCTTCAGACTTTTCTTCTTATCCCCTTTCATTCTTACTGTCCTCTAGAGTAGGATATATTTCTTTCTTCTTTAAAAAATTATTATAGCTTTTTGACAGAACATATGCATGGGTAATTTTTCAACATTGACCCTTGCAAAAACTTCTGTTCCAGCTTTTCCCCTTCTTCCATCTACCTTTTCCCCTAGATGGCAGGCAGTCCCATACATGTTAAACATGTTAAAGTACTTGTTAAAATACTATCTATCTATCTATCTATCTATCTATCTATCTGTATGTATAGATAGATAGATAGATACACACACACACATATTTATACAGTTATCTTATTGTACAAGGAAAATAAGATTTAGAAAGAAGGTAAAAATAACCTGGGAAGAAAAACAAAAATGCAAGCAAACAACAACAGAAAGTGCAAATGCTATGTTGTGGTCCACACTCATTTCCCAGTGTTCTTTTGCTGGGTGTAGTTGGTTTTGTTGAACTCTGATCAATTGGAACTGATTTGGATCCTCTCATTGGCGAAGAGCCACTTCCGTCAGAATTGATCCTCATACAGTATTGTTGTTGAAGTGTATAAGATCTCCTGGGAGCTCTGGAATTTGGCTATTATATTTCTGGGATCTCTTTCCAGAGGTGTTTGGTAGATTCTTCCAATGTCTGTTTTACTTTTATGGTTCTGGAATATCGGGGTATTTTTTCTTAATAATTTCTTGAAAGATGATGTGTAGGCTCTTTTTTTGAGCATGGTTTTCAGGAAATCTAATAGTTTTTAAATTATCTCTCCTGGATCTGTTTTTTAAGTCAGTTGCTTTTCTAATAAGATATTTTACTTTTTTTAATGATTATTTTTTCTTTTCTGTTTTTTTTCTTTTTCTCTTTTTTCTTAGTTTTGCTTTATTTGTTCTTATTGTCTTACAGAATCATTAGCTTCCATTGACTCAATTCTACTTTTTAAAGAATTATTTTCTTCAGTGACCTTTTACCTCCTTTTCTGTTTGGCCAATTCTACTTTTCAAGGTATTCTTCTCATTGGCTTTTTGTATCTCTTTACTTTTCTTTTTTTTTAAAGTGTTATTTTCTTGTGTTTTTTTTTTTTTTTTTTTTGTGTGTGTGTGCATCCTTTATCAAACCATTGACCCTTTTCCCATGACTTTCTTAATCATTTTCCTTTCTCTTCCCAATTTTTCCTCTACGTTTTTCACTTAATTTTAAAAATCCCTTTTGACTTCTTCCATGGCTTGAGACTAATTCACATGTATCTTGGAGGCTTTGGATGTAGGAATTTTGACTTTGCTATCTTTTTCTAAGTGTTTTGTTCTTCCTGGGTACCATAGTAACTTTCTTTAGTCAGAATTATTTTCTGTTTTGCTTATTTCTTTGGTCTATGTCTTGGCTTTTAACTCTTTGCTAAAGTGGGGTTATTCTTCCAACATGGAAGGCAAACTGTTTCAAGCTTTAGGGGTTTTGTGCAGTTGTTTTCAGAGATACTTCTAGGGATGACCTGTAAGTTTTCTGTTTTTCCAAAGTGGTCTGAACTAAGACAAAATGTGTTTACCACTTTCCTAGCCTGTGCTCTGGTCTATAAGCAATCCTAAACCTCTTTTCTGCCCTAGAACTGTGAGAGGTGTTCCCTCTCCACTGGGGCTTCATACTCCTTCTCATCTTGAGACTGCCACTCAGGACTGCAACTTGCCTCTGAGTATGGGAAAACACAGTCCTGCTGCCACCGCCAGCAAAGAGACTTCTGCAATCTTCTCATCAGACCCTCTTATCATCTATGGCCTGAGAATTCCAGAGGCAGCCACTGCAGCTGCTGATTCATTTGCTTCCAAGGCCTGCTTTTGATTTGATGGGGCCTGGTCTGTGCTGGCATGGTCTGCACTAAACTGCATTCCAATCTCACTCCAGTGCAACAGACCTTTCCTGTCAAACTTGTAAGTTGTCTTGGGCTGGAAAATTGTTTCACCCCATCCTTTTGTGGGTCCTGCTGCTTCAGAATTTGTTTGGGGACATAATTTTAACTTTGGAGAGATTTTGGGGGAAGAGTTCAGGTGAGTCTTTTTTACCTTCTCTCTGTCATTTTGCCTCTGCCTCCAGCTGCCACTATCTTGTCTTGTATTTGTGTTTGGAATTTTATTATAGGAATGAATGTTGTCTAAAAATGCAAGGACATAAAAAATGAAAAGATAGTCCATTATAGCCAGTCCTTTTTGAAGGAATAATACACAAAAGTGTTGCTGATAGCGTGTTTGCCATCAGTTTGGAATAAAAAGTGAATATGCCTATGATAGCAATACATAGATGAACATAAAGGATTTATAATATTGTCAGCATTGGAAACTTCACTTATTCAGATCTCTTGACTTAGTAACTTCTAGGAAAGTGTCTGATGCACAGAGAAGATGAGGGGACCTGCCCAGGGTCACATAGAGAGTAAGTGTCAGGGGTGGGATTTTGAACACAGGTTTAAGAGAATCCAAGCATTTTATCTGCTATATCAAGTATTCTTAAGTTCAGGTTCTGTATTTTTATTTATAGTTTTTTTTTTGTTTTTTTTTTTTTTTGTTTTTTTTAATAATAAAAACATTTTGAGAAGGGTACCATTGGTTTCACTAGACTTCCGGAAGGTAGAAGAAGCCAGAAAGATTGAGATTTATTTATACTGCATTACAGGACATTTAATATGGATAGTGGATCAAATGGGGCAAACTTTTGTTGTTCTAATTCCTAGTCAGTTGTTAGGTTCTTACTAAGTGCTAATGAGATAATGAGATATTAGGTTCTTACTAAGTGCTAAGTCGGTACTTAACAATTCTCTAGTTCCGGCCTTTACTGGGAGTTTTACTTGTGAACTCCTAGGGAGGAGCTTTCATGCTTAGGAGGAGCAAGTTCATTGGTTGAAGTAATTTTTCCCAGAATCCCTTGCGTTATCCCACGCCCATTCTCTGGAGGATAAAAGAGGGCAGCACTCAAAAGATAGAGTATTGTTTGGACCAGACTTGAGGCGGCTCTCTGGAGGAAGAAGTCTCTCCTCTAGACCAGAGAGTGATTGGCAGTTTCTGGAGACAACAGCACATTACAGTCAGTGATAAAATTAATGTGAACATTAGCTAATATATTTATCCTAAAAAGTGTTTTTTTTTTTTTAATAAAAATGCCTTTCTACTTAAAATTAATTTCATTTGTGATATATGTGTATGATTATATTGTGTTTTAATTTTTTTGTGTGAAAAGAGATTTGATAAGTTCCTGGTGTATTAGGGTTATAGATATAGTCTTTTAGTTCCACAGAAATTAACTGTTCCATCACAAGGAACCCAGAGAAAATGAGAAGTTGAATAGTAAAAGCATGCCCTGGTATCTAATGGTTAGAACTGAGGAAACATTTCACAGAATCACCTTGATCTCAGACTCCAGCTAATCCAGTCCATATTAGGCTTGTTCATACCTGAACCAGAATCTTTTCCCTAACTCACCTCACAGGTGGTCATTTAGCCTGGGGAAGGCTGAAAATTTCTTATGATGGGAAACCCTCTGCTACTTGATATGGCCCTTTCTGCTTTTTTTGGTAGCTCTAGGGGTTAAGAACTTTTCCTTTATCAAGCATACATTTGCCTTTGATAAGTTTTATCCTCTGGGGCTAAGCAGGGCTAGTCTAATCTCTTTCCTACATGACAGCCCTTCAGATGTTTGAAGGGTTTAAAAAATATTTGGATAAGTAAAATCTTTAATTTTTTAGATATTTTAGGTCATCAATTTAGTTAGTGTAAGATATTTAACCTGGAAGACTGACCTAAGGCAAATATTATACACACAAGATCTAACATATTACTTGGAATTGTGTCTATTTAAAATACTTCCATCCCTCTTCGAAGAGTCTAATTTGGTGTCTGCCACAAAGCTTATCTGTATATACCAGAAGCTAATGAAAGACATGGAAAAGATGCAGGCTTCCTTTCTGAATTAGTAATGTAGTCACTATCGGTAAATAATATAGTCTAGGTTTGGTGACATCAACTTTGCAAGTTTTCATCCCAGACGTAGGGGGGGTTGCAAGGTTGGAACATTGATGGAGTTCTAGTGAAGCATCTTTGTTGCCAAAGAATTAGTGTCTTCTGTTTTCCAGTCTGAACTGAACTTGCTTTTGGTACCAGCTGTTTACAATATTATATCTAAAAAAGTTTTTCTTTTCTTTTAATATTTTGGTGATGAAAGAAGGCAGGGAGTAAAGAGGCTGGTGACTTTGTATAGCTCTTCCTCAATTCACTCCAGTTCATTCTTTAAGCATGATATTATCTCCCTGATGTTATGGTCCTCTTTGAGAATGAAGGACAAACAACAGCTTTCTTGATGTCCTAGTATTTCTGTGCATACTTAAAATGTAAGAGCTTCAGCTATATTACCTTTTACCATTTTCTCTACTTCCTTTATTTTTTAGCATCAATTTTCAACTAGATACCCCTTCCTAAACAGTAACTCATCTGCATGGATATATGTATATATTATGAAGTTCCTTCATTGAGTAAATCTTCTGATGTACTAACAAAATAAGTACCATTGACTTTTAAAACTTAGAAAAGATAACTTTTCTTTGGATCTCTGCTTCCCTGCCCATCGTAGAATGATGAGTAAGGAGAAGAGAGTGTTTTCTATTGAAAAAAATTTTTCAATTAAAATGATAATAAAGAAATAGTATGAAAAAAGTGGTGTAAGAGATAGAAAATAATTCCGGAAATGAACAGTATTATATGTTAAGAAGTCTAAATGCTACTGCATATGTACTTGTTATGATTTTAACATATAATCTAATGCTTGTATGAAATGAGAGGGTCTAAATAAAGATTATTAGTCACTTCTACAGCTTCTAAGTATTATATATTTAACAAACCAAAAAAAAAACCTTTACATTTTTAATTCTAGGAATTTTAGAGAGTAAAAGACTGGACATTGTGAAGGAGAAGACAATTAATCAGACAATTGGAAATGTCACTTACCATGCTGCTGATTTGCCAATATGGTGGCAGGTTCCACAGTATGTGTTGATTGGAATGAGTGAAATATTTGCAAGTATAGCAGGTAAGTGTTGTTATAAATTCAGCAGATGGGCTCAAAGTATTGTCACAGATTCAGCAATGGACTTTTCATTGCAAATCTATTAAGACCTATTGATATATACCTATTTGATACACTCAACAACCATATGTGCCTATGGATGGCTTCTTTTATAAAGATATAATTTTTTTTCAAATTTAATCACCACACTTTACCAACACTTGTTTGCAGGTTCTGCTTGATTAATGCCAATCTGTATTAATGTCAACTTGTAGCTGCTCTACAAGTAAGTCTTAGGAGTGACATTTTTCCCTTTTAGAATAGGTGGAGAGATTATGCTTGAAAAAGCTATTGATTTTCATTACTGAAGAAGATGGAATATTAATTAGCAAAACAAATAAAACAACAAACATTGAGGTTTTTTTTAATAATTGTGATGGTAATGACTTTATTTTTCTCTACTGTAGATTATAGTCCTAATTTACCTATGATATAAGAAAGGGCAAGAGATTGGGCTTTGAAAATTTCTGTTTGTCAAGATTCAACACTCTCTAAAAATGAGTTTCTAGCTGAATCCTGACACTAGTAAGAAGGTATAAGAATACTTTTAGATAGTATCTTTATTGATGATTCACTATACTATGCTTTGTTCTTCACCCTCCCAGAGACTATACCAGGGAAAGGCAGTTGGACTTCAGTCAATCAGATTTAATAACATTCAGTTACTCTTTTTTTCTGAATAATCTCATATGTATTTTTAATATTTTACTTTTTAAGGTATTAGAAGATACTGTGGTTAATTCTAACTTAATCTTTATGTAGATTTGCGTTTCTGAATATACTGTGAATGCACTGTGTTGCAAAACAAGTAATATGTAGTAATCTATAATCCTTACCACCATATCTGTGTAGAATAATTGGTGACCTATTTATCTCCAGGAAAGGAACTCTAATATTAATATGTGTATTATGGAAAACTGAATCTAGAGGGAAACTTGATTTTTATTTCTTATACACATTCAGAAATAATTTATCTGTGTAAAGTGTTAAAAACATCCATTTCTGGAAACATTATGTGTGATGACAGCATTATTACATGCTCATCAACTTATGATTATTAGCTTGTATCACACCAAAAAGGAAGAAGACTCTATAAAAAGGTCACTTTTTGTATCTTAACTCATGTCTAGTAAAGCTGAGTATTTGGAGGTGATGATTCTCAAAAATTTGTCATGGTTTACATTGAAACATTGATTAATGTTTATTAAATTTGCAGTTGATATATCCACTCATATGAAAGAGTGTTCCAAATCACTACTGATCAGAGAAATGCAAATTAAGACAACTCTGAGATACCACTACACACCTGTCAGATTGGCTAAGATGACAGGAACAAATAATGATGAATGTTGGAGGGGATGTGGGAAAACTGGGACACTGATGCATTGTTGGTGGAGCTGTGAAAGAATCCAACCATTCTGGAGAGCAATTTGGAACTATGCCCAAAAAGTTATCAAACTGTGCATACCCTTTGACCCAGCATTGCTGCTATTGGGCTTATATCCCAAAGAAATACTAAAGAGCGGAAAGGGACCTGTATGTGCCAAAATGTTTGTGGCAGCTCTTTTTGTTGTAGCTAGAAACTGGAAGATGAATGGATGTCCATCAATTGGAGAATGGTTGGGTAAATTATGGTATATGAAGGTTATGGAATATTATTGCTCTGTAAGAAATGACCAGCAGGAGGAATACAGAGAGGCTTGGAGAGACTTACATCAACTGATGCTGAGTGAAATGAATAGAACCAGCTGTACACTTCAATGCTGTATGAAGATGTATTCTGATGGAAGTGGATATCTTCAACATAAAGAAGATCCAACTCACTTCCAGCTGATCAATGATGGACAGAAACAACTACACCCAGAGAAGGAACACTGGGAAGTGAATGTAAATTGTTAGCACTACTGTCTATCTACCCAGGTTACTTATACCTTCGGAATCTAATACTTGATGTGCAACAAGAAAATGGTATTTACACACATATATTGTATCTAGGTTTTACTGTAACATATGTAAAATGTATGGGATTGCCTGTCATCGGGGGAAGGGAGCAGGGGGGGGGATAATTTGGAAAAATGAATACAAGGGATAATATTATAAAAAAAATTACTCATGCATATATACTGTGGAAAAAAATTCAAAATAAAAAATAATAAATAAAATAAATTTGCAGTTGACACATAGCAAGTCCTAGGTGACAAAGGGATCTAGCCAGCTCAGGGGCTAGGACTGAATCTGAGAAGTTGAAATTTAAGAGGCATAAATTTAAAGTCTTCTACTTGAATCAAAAATAAGAAAAAAAAAACTTTAAAAGTATCAAACAGCTTCAAATAGCTGTTTGGAGCAGGCCTAGAGGTTTTTAGTATATTCTCAGATTAGTCTGAGTTAATTGAATGATATGGTAACCAAGAAAGACAATGCGATCTTTTTTTCTCCTCAATTACAATTAAAAACAATATTTTTTTGGGGGGGGGGCAGTTATACATGTGCATTCATTTTCTTTTTAATATTTCCTTATGAATCTTGTTGGGAAGGAAAAAACAACAAAAGGGAAAAAATGAGGAAAAAAAACAGAAGGGGGGAAAAAAACATGAACATAGCATGTGTTGAGGTACATTCAATCTCCATAGCTCTTTCTCTGGATGTAGATAGCGTTTTCCATCCAAAGTTTATTAGGATTGCCTTGGACCACTAAACCACTGAGAAGAACCAAGTCTATCATAGTTGGTCATTGTACAATCTTGCTGTTCATGTGTATAATGTCTTTCCAGGCCTTTCTTAAATCAGCTTGTTCATTACTTTTTATAGAACAATAATATTTCATACTATATTTAGCCATTTCCTAATTGATGGCCATCTATTCATTTTCCAATTCTTTGCCATTACAAAAAAAAAGCTGCTCCAAACATTTTTGCACTTGTGGGTTCTTTTCCCTCCTTTGAGATCTCTTTGGGATATAGAATCAGTAGATATTCTGCTGGATCAAAGAATCATACACAGAATTTTATAGCTCTTTGGGCAGAGTTCCAAAAGTCTCTCCAGAATTGTTGGGTTCATTTCCCAGCTCCAACAAACATTAGAAGACAATGCATTCTTAATCTACCTGAGAAGAAACACAACAATAAAGAGAGATACCCCTCCCCTTTACTCTGTCCTGTTCAGACTATGTTTGGAATGTTGTATTGAGTTCAGAGTGCCGCAGGAGAGGAAAATACCAGTAAACTCATGAGAGAATCTTGGGGAAAACATCCAGAATGATGGGTGGCCTATTCCCATTCCCAAAGTAGAGAATGCTTTAGGAACTAAAAAAAAAAGCTGAGTTAAAAAGGAATATGGTTTATCTTCATGGATCATTTAAAGTAGTTGGATATGTTTATTATGGAGGAGAGGAGAGAAGATATTTTTCTTTTAAGTATATTTGAAGGACTGGTATTAAGAAGAACTAAATTAATTCTGCTTGGCTCCAGAGTACCAATGAATAAACATTGTAAAGAAGGTAAGTTTAGGCTCACTGACTAGAACATTCCCTATCTTTTAGAATCGTCCACAAACGTAAGGGGCTACCTTGAGAGGGAGTGCATTCCTCTTTGTTAAAGGTCTGATGATTAGACACTTTGTCAGTCATGTTCTAAGAGTTATTATTTTTTTGATTTGGGTTAAAACTTGATGGCTTTTAAGATTTCCCTCCAGTTCTGAAATTTTATGTAATACTGATCAATTTAGAACTTTTGAGGATAATGCAGTAGATTTAATAGTGAAAATGTCTTTAACTTCTGAACTTCCTAAGTATCAATTCTGTCATGCTAATGTTTTATTGCTTATGTTCTTTGTTCCTTCTCTATTTTTTAAAAAACAGGACTGGAATTTGCATATTCAGCTGCTCCAAAATCTATGCAGAGTGCCATAATGGGATTATTCTTTTTTTTCTCCGGAGTTGGGTCATTTTTTGGCTCAGGATTGTTGGCTTTAGTATCGGTGAAAGGCATTGGTTGGATGAGTAATCACACAGACTTTGGTAAGGACACTTTGATCAAGACTCTTAAGTAATCTGTTGCTAGCACTTAATGAAAAGTCAGTATTTCTTGTAATGTGACTTGCCTTGCAGAAGTTATCATGAACTTTGATTTCTTCATACCCAGAAGCTGTTTTCCCCACTGGTTATTGGTGGTGGATAAAGACATAAAGCATATAAATATAGATTTAATTACATATTACATAATTATACATTATATATTAATTACATATTTTCTGTGTAGGCAAACTGGTTTACTTAAAATCTTTACTTGTATTAGTAAGAAAGTTGGTTGGTCATATGATACACTTAATGCTGCAGAGTAGAATGGATAACATTGTTTATAATTGTAAATCAACTTGTTTTATTAAGCCAAGAATGGCTAGGCACTCATCTGTCAGAAATGGCAATCTTTGTAGTTTAAAAATGAAATGGTATCTTGATGACTGGTGCCTTAATCTTGTAATGCATTTGAATTTAGATGACTTCAGAAACTTTAGAATTCAGTTTAAGCTTAAACTGAAACACCTCTTAACTTTGTATTTTTACGGTGACCTCTGACCTTCATTAGGCAGAATCACAGAACTTCAGAGATAGAAAAGATATTTAGGGGTTATTTGGTGCATCTTGTACCTATATATATTGTACCTGATATATTATACCTCCAGAATGGTCCTGAAGCCTTTGGTTGAAATTTTCAAATGTGTGAGAATCTATTTCCTCCTGAGGCAGCCCATTCTATTTTGAGATAACTCTAATTATTATTTTTTTTACATCAGACCTAACTTTGCTTCTTTGTGATTTTCACTCATTGTTCCAATTTTTGCTTTGATCCAAGGAGAACAAGTCTTAACCCCTTTTCTGTGTGATAGCCCTTTAAATACAGATAAATATAAATATGCCTTTTCTGTAAATCTTTTCTTCAGTTTCTTCAGCTTCTTCAGCTAATCCTCATTTGACATGATTACCATTCTCATTGCCTTCAGAGGACTTTCTTTTTCTTTTTTCTTTTTCCTTCTATTATAATGACTTTTTATTTTTCAAAATACATGCAAAGATAGTTTTCAGCATTCATGCTCGCAAATCCTTATGTTCCAAATTTTCCTCCCCCACTTCTCTCCCCTAGACATCAAATAATTTCATATGTTAAACATGGGCAATTCTTTTATACATATTTCCACTTTTATAATGCTGCACAAGAAAAATTAAATTAAACAAAGGAAAAAAGAGAAAGAAAAAAAAAAGCAAGTAACAAAAAAAGTGAAAATATGTTGTGAGCCACATTCAGTTCCCATAGTCCTCTTTCTGGATGCAGATGGCTCCCTCCATCAAAATCTATTGGAATTGCCATTGAATCACGTGGAATTGCCATAACTATTAGGATCTTGTTGCTGTGTATGATGTTCTCTTGGTTCTGTTCACTTTACTTAGCATCGGTTCATGTGAATCTTTCTAGGTCTTCCTGAAATCATCCTGCTGATCGTTTCTTACAGAAAAATAATATTCCATAACATTCATATACTATAACTTATTCAGCCATTCTCCAACTGATGGGCATCCACTCAGTTTCCAATTCCTTACCACTATAAAAAGGGCTACAAACATTTTTTGCATGTGGGGGTCCTTTTCCTTTTTTTATGATCTCTTTGGGATACAGTGAGACTACTGGATCAAAGTGTATACAGTTTGATAGCCTTTTGGACAAAAATTCCACATTGCTCCTTTGGAGGACTTCCAAGCTTAGCAGTGTTCTTTCTAAAATGTGGTGTCTAGAACTGAGCACAATATTCTAGATGGGGTCTGACCAAGACAGAAGACAGCAGAACTATTATGGCTGCATTCCAGTTTGCAGTGTTTCCAGTGCTTTAATATTATTAAATATTTAATGATTGATTCTCTTTATGCAGCCTAAGACCACATTATCTTTTGGGCGACTCTTTGCTGTTGTTTCTTACCACTCTTTTGTCTCAGTAGACAAACCTGCTGTCTAATCATGACTGTCCCTTATAAAGTTGAGTTTAATCTAACTTAAGTCATCATTCAGGTTGTCAAAAAAAAGTTTATAATTTCTCAAATATTTAGTCAGCTACAGTATGTTAATATCATTTATTTTGATTACCAAATTTTATTCCCTATCCTTTGATGTGACCAACTCCCCAGTACCTGCAGTTGGCACTTCTTCCATAAACTTTTCTTAATATTGTCTTTTGGATTTAAGGGTTTTTTAATGACACTAGACACTGCCTGGTTGTTATATCCTGTGAATTCTTGTTTTAAAAACATTTTATAAGTGGTGAGATATATAATGATAATAGATGCATGCTATACTTTCCAGTGTATGCATGTTCGTGGTGGCAGTTAGGAGGGTTCTCACATCACTGTTTATATTTTATATTTACCTAATAATAATGAACTGATTGAAGATTGGGAGATATATGGAAATAGCTTAAATACAACATATATTTAATATAATTTTAATTAAACTTATCTTTTCCCCCCAGCAACCCTTTAGTTTTTATAAACTTGCCTATTTCCTTTAAAGGCATGGCAATTCTTCTGATCTCCAGGTTACCCTCGGCATTATATATTCATCTCTCTCTCCTTCACCTCACACATTCATTTAGTTGCCAGATCTTGCTCTTTTCTGCCTCATCTTCAGATCAAACTTTCTTCCACCGTAGTTCAGATACTCATGGTCTCTTGTCTAGGTTATTGGATCAGTTTCTAAATTGGCTTTTTTGCATCAAGTCTCTTCCCCTTCTAGTCTATCCTACATACTGGTGCCAAAACACTTTTCTTTAAATACCTGTCTCTTACTTTGTAACCTCCAGTGTCTTCCTCTTGTTTCTAGAATAAGCTTCTCTCTTTAGCTTTTAAAACCCTATATTTCCTGGCTCCAACCCATTCAGCTTCATTGGGCAATAACTCTCCTCACAGGCCATCTCTCTGTTTTATAAAAAACCATTAATATTCCTCCTTTCTCTCTTCCTTTATACTGACTGCCTCACGTGCTTGACATGTTCTTATTTCATAGAATCTTTCTTTAGGATGAAATTCAAGTTGTATCTTTGTATGAAGTCTGTCATGATCTTCTCAATTAAATCTAATGCCTTGTCTTTCATTTAGCTACTTTGTATATATTTGTATTTATTCACTTTATGTTGTATGTTTCTTTATATGTATGTTTTCTTCTTAATTTGAATGTAAACTCCTTCTGATGAATTCATGCTTTATACTAGTTTGACACATAATTGGCATTTAATAAGTGCCCATTGATTCAGTGATTTATTAGGCCTCCAAAACCAGAAACAATCAAATATTTTCTGTTTTTTTCTATTAAATTAAATAGATACAAACAAAAAAAGAGAAAGATAATCCCTTCTTTTCTTAAAAACAAATTGTTAGTCAAGTAATAAATAAAATACCCAGATATTGAAGTTTGTGCACCCATCTTTCAACTCTCAATTGAACTCTACTTTTGATCTATATAAAGAAGTAACTACTGGAAGTTATCCTATGTTAGGCTCTCCTGGACTCAGTTAAGACCATAATTTTCCTGATACAGTTGTTTGGGTAGCATATCAGTTATCTGCCTTTGGCTTCTTTGGTTATAGATGTCTTTATCTTCCCATCAAATAGCCTATAAACATGTTCTTTAGCATCTGCTAGGTGACAGGTATTATGCTAAGTACCGGAGATACAAACAAAAAAAAAAAAGAAAAAGATAATCCCTGTCCTCCAGGAGTTTATAATCTAATAGAGGAAAACATAAAAAGAAGCTGAAAAGGGATAGAAAATAGAGGGAAGGACAGGATTCCCCAAGGGAAATGAAGCAATGTTTTTACCGAGTACCTTTCTTAATGGAGGTTCTGCCCTCCAGTCATGAAGAGAGAGTAGGAGTAATAAAGCATGTGAAGACCAGGCAGCATGATGGGGTTTTTCTAGTGATGAATTTCTCTGGCTTTGGTGAAGAAGTCAGAAAAGTTCCCGAGGTGAGCAGCCAGTTGCAAACTAAGATGTCTGTGCTGAGCCCCCTCCTTAGATGGAAGTTTAAATGGAATTGTTATGTTAGAGGAATATTCCATTCCCCTCAGAACTTTACCACTGGAGTACATTTCTATTTTACTTATTGGAGCAAAAACTATTCTGGGAAAGGATTGATTTAGAATCAATGGAAGTGCTCTCAGATTTTTTTCTTTACCTGATTTCTCAACAGAATCATTCAATAGAAATTTACCACTATGTGAACTTTAGAGATCTTTTGAGAGATCCATTTTACAACCGATGAAACAGATCTAGCGTTATTAATACTTACCCAAAATCATACAGGTAATAAGTGGCAGAGTTACGGTTTTATCACAGGTTTTCTAACATCAGGTTTACCATTCTTTCCATTGCATTATATTGTTTTCCAATAGTAGTAAACACGCAGAATGATAGGAGATTTAGGCCTAAATTTTAAGTAGATCCAGTCTCAGTGAGATATGACAGATTGCTGTACCTTCATATAATAGATTTCTCATTTGTGGTTTTTATTAACTGAGCATGAGTATCATTTTTTCTCCCATTATTTGTATTGAAGTATTTTGGAAAAGAGCAGTTGTCTTATGAAAAGAAGCATTTTTCCCCTCCTCCCTTCCTTTTAAATCTATGGAATATTTTCTTCCTTCAATTCTTTGTTCCCTTATTCCCCACTTCAACATGTACGCTATCGTTATCAACAAGTTTAGAAAGAAATCATCATCCTGCAGCCAAACTAGTGGGGAGTTTCTCTCAGCTGACTGTAGTGACCATTCTTGCATTTCCTAGGACCATCTAAAATCTTTGCTCCAAGGGCATACTGTTAGCAATTATAGGGTTACTTTCACACCACAGTGAAGAACCAAAGCAGGGTTTTAATGAAAGGGCCATTATAAATGCATACAATTCATAAATGACCATTATGAAAGCTTATCCTTCTTAAATTTCATTTTTTTTACCTATTGTGATAGTAGCATTTTATTAAATATGGTTACTAAATTACTAAGTACTGATTGCTAAAACCAATCTTTGGTTAGTTCAGTGCTATATTAGATGTTTTTAAAAAACTGACTTATAAGTTTGTTTACTTAGTAAATTGTAAGTAAGCTTTGTCAGTTACCTATTCTGTCATGTTAATTGTTTTTCTTATAAAATCTATTTGTGACATTTCTGAAATGTCACTAAAATGACTTTTTAATAAATTAGTCAATCTACCAGCATTTATTAAGAGCTTACTCTAGATCAGGTGCTATGTTGAGTGCCAAGGATAAGGAGAAAGGCAACAAGAGCTTGTTGTCAGGAAACTTGGGATCTCCTACTTTTAGGCATAGAGTCAGTCACCTCTTGTGTGAAGTCTGCTGCAATCAGTCAACCCAGTCTGCTCTCTCTTTAGGGAACATTAATGGCTGCTACCTGAACTATTACTTTTTCCTGCTGGCTGCTATCCAAGGAGTGACCCTTCTGCTTTTCCTGATTGTCTCTGTGAAATATGACCGGCAACGATCTAGGGCCAATGGAATGCTCGCCAATGGCAAGTCCTGATGTTCCCTGACCTGTGTACACAATGAAACAACCTTGACCTTGCAGATTTTTATTATACTGCCAAGCTATGGATTGGACAAAGACCGCCATTAAATGCACAACAATTTATTCTACCTGTGTCTGTTGTACTTTCTTTTCTGGTGTACTGGGAAATGCTTTCATTCATATCCTTACACCTGGAATCTTTTGCAGGTTTCTTCTGTAAATTTATACATTATTCAGCAAGTTTAAAGTAAGTACTTTGAAAAGTCTTACTGTGTCTGGCCCGTTCCTTCCTCTGTTTCTAAAATCATCATTAGTCCACTGAAAATATTTAGTTTAAGAATTATATGAATTCCACAATACTCTGTGTATTACCTTTGTATCTTAATCTGAATCTTTTCTTTTTCAGACAGTATAAAATTGTTAAATGACTTCGGGATACCTAAGTATTTCAGTATAATTGGCCTAGCAAGAGGACTTTTTATTAAAGCTTTTTATTTTCAAAATATATGCATGGATAATTTTTCAACATTAACCCTTGCAAAACCTGTGTTCTAATTTTCCCTCCCCTTTCCACACCCCCTTCCCTTAGATGGCAAATAATTCAATATATGTTAAACATGATAGAAATATATGTTAAATCCAATATATGTATACATATTAATATAATTATCTTGCTGCACAAGAAAAATCAACTCAAACAGGAAAAAAAATGAGAAAAAATAAAATGCAAACAAAAGACAAAAAGAGTGAAAAATGCTATGTTGTGAATCACTCTCAGTTCTTACCTCTTCTCTCTGAGTATAGATGGCTACCTTCATCACAAGATCATTGGAACTGGCCCTAATCATCTCACTGTTGAAGAAAGCCATGTCCATCATAATTGATCATCATATAATCTTGTATTGCAGTGTACAGTGATCGCCTGGTTCTGCTCATTTCACTTAGCAGCAAGATGATTTTTAGATAAATTATAATGCTCAATAGCTCTAACATACATATTGTCTAGTCGTAGAGCAATTTTATATTAACCTGTATTGTTAATTCCAATAGGCCAGATTTGACTTCCCCAGCACTGAGCACCAGAACTGATAGAATTGCATGGAGATAGGGGTGTAGACAATCACAAGCATGCCTTGGCCTTGTGTATTTGAAACTTAAAAAATATCCTCTATCCCGACCCAGACCTAAGTCACCAGTAAAATTTTAATCCTTTGGGCGACTTGATAATTTTTCAATTTTGCAAATCTTGAAATTAAGCAGATAAAAATTTTGTTCTCCCGTCCCCAGCAATCTGTGTCTTAAGTCCATGTGTGGAACACTATTTTATCTGATAACTCATTTCCTCTCCATTCCTACTATCTGTCCTCTGTTCCATTAGTTTTTCCCTCACTTAATTTGTCCTTCAATCAGCAGAAAAATTTGTTTGACCAGTCCTTAGTTTTGTCAATGTCAAATCCTTCCCAAACTTTTCATTGTCTTTCCAGACAAAGATCAGATCTAACTTTTTTTTTTTTATTATAGCTTTTTTTTTTTAATAGCTTTTTATTTACAAGATATATGCATGGGTAGTTTTTACCTTGCAAAACCTTCTGTTCCAAATTTTCTCCTCCTTTTCCCCTCCCTCTCCTCTAGATGTCAGGTAGACCAGTACATGTTAAATATGTTAAAGTATATGTTAAACACAATATATGTATACATATCCATACAGTTATTTTGCTGCACAAGAAAAATAGGACTTAGAGAATAAGGTAAAAATAACCTGAGAAGGAAAACAAAAATGCAAGCAGACAAAAACAAAGTGTAAATGCTATCTTGTGGTCCACACACATGTCCCAGTGTTCTTTCACTGGGAGTAGCTGGTTCTGTTCATTACTGATCAATTGGAACTGGATCCTCTGATTATTGAAGATAGCCACTTCCATCAGAATTGATCCTCATATAGTATTGTTGTTGAAGTGTATAATACAGATCTAACTTTTAAACATACTCTGCATTGTTGCTAATCTCTTTGTTTTAACTCAGTATTTTCTTTCTCTGACAATTGAAATATTTGATTGAAGAGGAAGAGACAGCAATCAAATGAATTTGGGATCATGGTAGTAGTATTAATTGGTTTTTTGAAATAATAAGCAGATAGTAAATCATGGTAGTTCTCTCCTTTCCCCTTCTAAATTAATAGAAGAATATATGTGTATAAAAGGCTGTACGTGGAAGAAGTGACCTCTGTTGACATTCACCTTTTCCTTTTTCCTCCTTTCTAAAATGGAATTTGGCTTGTTTCTCTACAAATGAGGTTCTTTGTCCTGAGCAAGTTAAAAGGATGAGGTATATCTATTCCAGGACACAGATCCGGGTGTATAATTGATGCTAGTGACAGTACAGGGTTGTTATTTATGGCCTTTTGGCCTTATTACTGCAAAGAAGTATTTCTCATATGGATTTCAGTCTTATTCAGTCCTGTCTTGAGACCTTAAACTTATTTCCTACTAGACAAAGGAAAAAGCATCTATTAGGCTATTGTGCCAGGCATTGTATTAAACAATTTAAACATTGCATTTGATCTTCACAACAAGCCTGTAAGATAGGTGCTAGTAACCTATTTTACAGATGAAAAGACAGAGGTAGACAGGTTAAAAGATATCCTCATTTTACGTTAGTAGACTTGGGCAAACAAGTTAAATGTTTTGTCCAAGGTCACAAAACTAGTAAGTATCAGGCCAGATTTGAACTAAATAAAGTCTTCTTGACTCCAGACCCAGTGCTGTAACTATTGTACCATCAAGCTCCGACTGTTTCCTTGTCAATATCTTCATCCTGTAAGCAACCTTGCTCTCCACTGAATAAGGATCAATAAGGACATTTACTCACTTTTCCATCTGACCAAATGGAAGCATACCTGCAAAGGTATAGTATGAACTGCTCCTTGAAGAAATCCTTCTTATATGTTATTTCACATTACTGTTCCCTTCCTTCTATGTAGGATTGGTTTTCTTCTTAGAGGTTTCATTTATTGATACATTTTAAAAAATATATTATGTCCCAATGACTACTCTGCTTCTTCTTGTGTGCCTCTTCTCCCCTCTTTACCCTCAATAACTTCCAAATATACCATAATAATCCAATAAAGAAAATGAAGGAAACTGCTCAGCTCATAGAATTTTAAACTGGAAAAGGCCTTGGGAGGTCATCTTTGTCTTAACTCTTATCTCATAGGAAGGGAAACTGAGCCCCTTATATGGGAATGAAGGATGACCACATAATATAGGAGAAGCATCATCAGCTCTGATGTCAGAAAGTCTGGGTTCAAATGCTAGCTCTGATATGACTTCTTGGCTTTGGATAAATCAATTAGCCTCCTTGGGCCCCAGTTTCCTCATATATTACATGAAAAGATTCAACCAGCTAAACCACTGATGTCCCTTTTAGCTCTGTGTCTGTGGTACTAAGAGGTTTAGTGACTTGTCCAGTCACATAGGTAGCTTAAAGCCACAATTCAAATACAAGACTTTGACTTAAGATTCATTGTTTTTTCCTTCTCATTTTATGTCACTACTTTCTAAATCAAATTATTGCCTTTACTGTTTGATCAAATATCTCCTGCATTTGCTATCAGGAATGAGGAATTACCAATGTCTTAAAAATGAACTAAAAAATACTGGTCTTCATTTCTTGTCTTTATATGGGTATCTCTCTATATCCAAGGACATGGATAGGATTAAATCATAAATAGTCTAGGACAACTGAGCTGTTTTGGGAACTGAAGGAAAACTGTTGTCCTATGGAAGCTAACCACAGTTCTGAACTGTGATATCTAGAATAAGACTCAGTCAGTTCAAGCATCATGATCACTACATCTACAAACCATCTACTAAACGTCAGTCTCTTATGCCTAAAGTTTAATTAGAATTTTCTCACATGCACAGAGGAAAAAAAAATTCTTACCTTATTGATGTCTTTGTAGGTGGTACAATAGTAGCAGTAATAACGATAATTGACATGTATCTCTCCCTTTAAGGTTTTCAAAGAACTTCATATTTATTTTCATATAATCCTCATTACAATCCCATGAAGCAAGTACTGCAATTATTAGGATCCCATTTTACTTATGTAATTTTTACTTTTGTAAGTTAGTGATGGTCACAGAGCTTGTGAAAGTGGGCTATAAATCCAGAATCCAAGGTCAGCATTCAGGTCACTAAATCTTTGCTTTTGTACTTGCTATTGGTTTGATCCTGAGCAAGTTATTTTTTCTCTGGATCTCAGCTTCCTTATAGATAGAATTGAGGGAGTTAGGCTAGATGGCTGATGAGATATCTTCCAAGTAGACCCTACTAGATGTTTTAAAATTATATTGATAAAACTTTGGAAAAAAGGAAGTTTCTCTGGAGTCCCCTCTGTGGTAGGTGAGTTATTGAATTAGGACCTTGGAGTCCAGCATTGTTTCATAGTCTTTGATGCATTTTTATTTTGTTATGTACATTCTCTCCCCACCCCCCACTTAGCTAGCATACCTAACATAGTAGGCATAATTGGTAACCTAGGCCAGGAAAGGTACAATCAGCACCTGCCCTGCAAATGAGTGGAGAACTGGAGGCCTCCCTGAGAGACCCACACAGGTATTTATTGGAACTGGGAGTTCTTGGCTTTGAAGCAAGAATAATGACAAATACTTAGTTCCCATTTAAATAGTTCTTTATGGTGTGCAAAGGTGTTTGAAGAGGGAAACTGAAAAGAGCCTCAAAACCATTTTAGATGAATAGTCTTACATTTTAAAAATTAGGAAAGTGGTCTAGAGAGAAGTGATTTTTCTAGAACCCACTTTACTGCTCCCACCATGTTTGTTTGAATTGTTTGTTCTCACTCTCTAGGGATTCTTCCACATTTTTCTTTGAGGCTTCATTTGTAGCCTTTTTGACGCTATTGTCCTCTTCTAAATTTATGCCTTGATTTCCCCTGTCACCATAGTAATTTTCTATAGTTATTTTTTTTAATCATTTTTTCTGCCTTTTTTGTAATTTAGGATTTTTGTGTGAGAATTGGATTCTGATCCTGCACTGCTCTAAGGTTTTTTGCTGGGGCTTAGAGTTTTACTGCTGGTTCTGGCCTTCAAGGCTTTGTATTCACTGGATGGTAGGCTTCCCTTTTGACCTATATTGAGAGATGGGACTTTCCTGTTGGCCTCTCCTGGGTGTGGGTTTTAACTGCTGGCCTGCCCCAGGGATGGAGTCTTTTTATAAGTTACTATTATGATAGAGCTTTTCTGATTGCTGGTCTGCCTGGAGTTGGCGATGGATGGGGGTGGTCCTGCTGCTGGCTGCTATGCTGGCAGGCCCTAGGTCTTGGATCTTACTCTTGGCTGGCTCTGAGGCAGTGCTTTGCTATTGTTCATGGAGTCAATGGAGTCAAAGCCTCCCTTGGTGGCTTCTGCTGGAGGTGGGATCATTGAGATAGGACTTTGCTTCATGCCCCTTGCTGTGTGGCTGGCTGCTGCTGCTCTTAAACCTCCCTCTTTTCCTATCCCAGTGAGACAGAACTTTCCGGTTGGACTGGTAGCCTGCTTTCTTGATCCTATACCTTTTCTGGGGGTGGCTTTCTAGTTGTTAGGAGGGAAATTTGGGAGGCCTTCAGAAGCTTCCTTCCTTAACTCTGCTATCTTAGGACCAGAAGTTATGTTTAAAATAATTACATACTACATATATATATGTATATGTGTGTGTCTGTGTCTGTGTATGTGTGTGTTCATGTATCTATATAGATTCATGTATATGCATAACATACACATCCATATATAAACACATATAAATACACATATACACATACACATATACCCCTGAGTTAGAGGTTCAAGAGAAACTTTATATTAGATAAGGAAGCACCTAAGTTGAATCTTAAAAGAAACTTAAAAGAAAGTTTATCCCAGCCATGGAGGCCATATAGCCTGTGGAAAATGACAGAAATGGAAGAAGGGAGTGTTGTATTTGGGGAATGGCAAGCATTTGGTTAGCTACAATGAAGAATGCAGGAAGCCAAATACCATGCACTGAACCTGGAAAGGTGAACTGAACTGAAGCCAGATATGGAAGGGTTTCAGATGCCAAATGGAGGATTTATGTTTTAATCATAGAGACCGAAGGGAACAAGAGAGTCACATAAACTTGTACTTTAGGGATATCCATTTGGAAGCCATGTGAAGGAGAGATTACAAAGGAGAGATACTTGAGTCAGTGAGACCAATTGGAATGTCATTACAGTTGTCCAGGCAAGAGGTGAAGAGTATCTCAAGTGCCTATGTAAGTAGAGAGAAGGGGACAGATGGGAGAGTTGGCAGTTGATTGGCTGTGTTTGAGAAGCAGACTCAGCAAAGTTGATGGGGACATAGTCACTTCAAGGAAATCTTCAATAACAAAACATGCTTCTCGGCTCAAAAGGTAAGTATTTGAAAATACTTTTTCAAAGAATTGGGGGGGGGAATTAGAATTCTTTAAAGAAAAACTTTGGGTGAAGATATTTTAGTTATGTTTGGATCAATAATAAAAATAACGAAAAGAAAAAGTCCCATTTTTTTTAATGTGAGAATAACTAGAAAGAAAAAAAGGCACAGTCTTTACAACTTTAACACCAAATACAAAAAGGCTCAATAAAAAGACTCCTCATTAAAATGCAAAAGAAAAAGCCATAGAATAAATAGAAAAGCAGAATCCAGAAGTTTAGTTTACAGAAAACAGTTAATCCAGAAAGTTTTAAGTAGATTCAAAATGACAGCATGAATTACAATTTACCATGGTGCTGAATTTATCCTTCAACATTTATTGGCTGTGTGACCTGAGATAGGTCACTTTGTCTTTGCAGCCTCAGTTTTCTCACTTGTAGTATGAGAATTATGATTGCAATCTTTACCTCATAGGGCTATCCTGAAGAGAATGCTTCATGCTCTCAAATGCTTTATGAGAAATGTTTAATATTATGTAAGTGCCACAGCACAAAAAGATGGAATGGTACTAGTGATATTAGGGAAAATATTAACTATGCATACAAATGTTCATTATATGTACATTTAAGCTTCTACCATAAAACTCATGGAGAAAAATCTTCCACCAGAAGAAGAAATGAGTTAAAATTAGGTAGCTGTAAAGAAATGATACATATTTATTATGAAAAATACTTTCATCAGTGGAACCATAATCAAAGGACATGAATAGATAGTCTACAGAAGACAATTGGTAGACATTTATTAAATGCCAGGCAATGTGTTTAAACACTGAGGATTAAAAAAGAGACAAAAAACAGTCCCTATCCTCAAGGACCTTACAATTTAATGAGGGAGATTGCATGCAAACAAGTATATACAAAAAGAGACTGTGAAGCATAAATAGGAAATAATTGACAGAAAGAAGGTACTAGAACTACCTGGAATTAGGAAAGATTCTTAAAGGAAGGGTGTGTGTGTCAGGGAATGGGGCTGCAGTTGGCATTTGGAGAAGAGGCGGGACAGCATTCCTGGCATGGAGAAAGGCCAGAGAATGTCCAGAGAGTATGTGTTAGGGAATAAGGTGGAAGAAAACTGGGAATGTAAGAGGGGAGCATGCTCTGAAGAATCTTGAATGCTAAACAGAGCATTTTGTGTTTGTTCCTGGAAGCAGTAGGGAGTCACCAAAGTTTAGTGAGTAGGAGGGTTGATATGATTGAATTTTTTGGATGATGCATTCCTGTCAATAAAAATCATTTGAATACCAATACTATGTGTATATTTTACTTATTCATAAATTAAAATGCATTTCTGTACTAATAATGATGTTATAAAACAAAATATAAATAAAAATGACAAAGTTGAAATGGTGTTTAGAAACATTCAAATAGTACAGTGAGTAAAGCAATGAACTTGGATTCAAGAAGGTCAGAGTTCAATTCCTTTAACTATGGCAAGCCAGCTAATCTTAGTGAACCTCAGTTTGCTCACCAGTGAAGTAGAGAGAATAACAACCATCTCATGGAACTGCTGTGAGCACCAAATAAAGATAAGGAAAATCCTGACGTGCACTATATTGTTACCTATTATATTTTATTTTGGATTTGATAGGGAAACCCTGGAATTCATTAAATAGGGGAATAAGATCAACTTTAGATATTAAATTTCTTTGGCAGTTGTGGAATATGTGTAGAGTATGGATTGGAATGGGGAGGTACTATAATGGGAGACCAGTAAGAAAGGGTGAGGAAAGACTAAGCAAAGGAGAAGAGCCTGCATATACACTTTTTTTTTTTTTTTTTTTTTTTTTTTTTTTTGGTGAGAGGGCTGTTCATCCATCTCTGCTGAACACCTGTCCCCTAGCTCTCACTCCAAAAAATTATAGCTCGCTCAGGGGCCACAACCTGGTAAACTGGCAGATGGTCTAACCAGATTGTCCAACCTGGATTGAGGATAACCAAGGTGTCTCAAACCCATCAGTAAATTAGTGGAATGTTTACCCTAACATGTGAAGATTTCCCCTAAGTCAGGCTTCTTAATCTTTTTCCATTAGCAACTTGTTTTTGCCTAAGAAATTTTTATATGAGTCTGGATATAGATGTATATAATAGGTGTATAAATCAACTCTTTACTGGTAAGGTCACAATTTCACAACCCCGCATTGTTACAAGAGCCCACATGGAGTTGTTAATCACAGTTTAAGAAGCTGGGAGGGACCTAGAAGAATGGGTGGATGAGAGTAATTTGTTCGAATGGCCATGAAGTCAGCCGAAACAGGTGCCATGGAATGCTTAGAGCTTGCTCTGACGCTAAAGAAGCCAAGATCATTTGGTGCATCCTAAACTGCTGCATTTGTTTGATTTTGTCTTGCCACTGGTTTTCAGTGATTGGAAGATAGAGTGAGGCAGATAACTACCATTCACTTGCCCCAAGGTAATGGGATGGACAGATGGATAGCGAAGTTGATGCACACATTGCCAAAGCTAGCTCAGTATTTTGGAGGGTCTTAAGGAAAGTGTGGGAGAGAAGAAATATTAGACTGCCTATCAAACTGATTATCTACAGAGCCCTTATGCTGACCTCATTTGCCTGTGAAACCTGGACAGAATACCAGTGCCATGCCAGGAAATTGAATTGCTTCCATTTGAATTGTCAAGAGGATTCTGAAGCTCGTCTGGCAAGATAAAGTACTGGACACTGAAGTCCTTTCTTGAGCTGAACTGCAAATCATTCAAACTCCGCTGCAGAGAGAGGGAGCACAACTCTAATGGGCTGACCTTATTATTCAAATGCCAAACATATGTTTCCCTAAATGATTATTTTAAGTGAATTCATACAAGGCAAGTGTTTACTTGAAAGTCAGAAGAAATAATGCAAAGATACTCTCAAGATCTCTATGAAGAACTGTGGAATCATCTGTGGGACATGGAGACTTGGCTCAGGACCACCTAGCATGGAGTACCCTCATCAAAAAGGGCTGGGGCCACGAAGTCAGACACGACTGAAAATGGTTGAACAACATAAGTTGTATAATAAGTATTGATTGCCTACAGTGTGTCTGGTGCTGTGTTAAGTGCTGGGGATAGAAATAAGGAAAAAAAGTCAGTCTCTACCCTGAAGAAACAAAATCTAAAAGGAAAAGCACTATACAAAGGGAAACTGAAAAGAGAGGGAATTTGAGAGAGTACCCAGGGAGGCATGCTGATGAAGAAAGAACAGAAACCAAGCCGATAGCAGGAATTCTGAGCTCTCTATAAAGGGAAGCACCCTTAGAAGTAGCTTAGGGTACTGAGGAGATATTAGTTCTAAAGCTGAAGCAATCTCTATGATTATGAGTTTCTTGGTGATGAGCTTATCCTGGGGAATTGGGGTGAAAGGGTGAGGGGATGGGATGATCATGATGATTATGGGGATGGAGTCAAAACCAAGAAGAAGTTATTGATAAATTGATTTTGTGAAACTGTAATGATAAGACAGTCCCTGATTGGGTACTTAGAGTGAGTGTGAATGAAAAGTTGAAGATGACATAGGGGTTATAGAAGGATAATATGGAAGTGTAGGAAAGACTTCAAAAGTGTGGAAGAACTTCAAAAGTGGTCAAGAACAAAACTCGAACCTGAAAATTTTGGGGAAGAAGTTTTTTTTTAATTGTTATAGCTTTTTATTTACAAAACATGCATGGTAATTTTTCAACATTGACTCTTGCAAAATCTTCTGTTCCAAATTTTCCCCTCCTCCCCCCTCTAGATGGCAGGTAGTCCAATACATGTTAAATATCTTAAAATATAGGCTAAATCCAATATATGTATATATGCACAGTTATCTTGCTGCACAAGAAAAATCAGATCAAAAAGAAAAAAAAACCTGAGAAAGAAAACAAAAGTGCAAGCAAACAACAGAAAGAGTGAAAATGCTATGTTGGGATCCACACGCAATTCCCACAGGCCTCTCTTTGGGTGTATATGGCTTTCTTAATCACTGAACAATTGGAACTGGTTTGAATCATCTCATCGTTGAAGAGAGTCACATCCATCAGAATTGATCATTGTGTAGTCTTATTGTTGCTGTGTATAATGATCTCCTGGTTCTATTCACTTCACTTAGCATCAGTTCATGTCACTCTCTCCAGACTTCTCTGAAATCATCCTGTTGGTTGTTTCTTACAGAACAATAATATTCCATCACATTCATATATTATCATTTATTCAGCTATTCTCCAATTGATGGGCATCCATTCAATTTCCATTTTCTTGCCACTACAAAAAGGGCTGCCCAAACATTTTTGCACATGTGGGGGTCCCTTTCCCTCCTTTAAGATCTCATTGGGATACAGACCCAATAGAAACTCTGCTGGGTCAAAGGGTATGCACAGTTTGATAACTTTTTGAGCATAATTCCAGATTGCTCTCCAGAATGGCTGGATGTATTCACCATTCCACCAACAATGTATCAGTGCCCCAGTTTTCCCACATCCCTCCAACATTCATCATTATCTATTTCTGTCATCTTAGCTAGTCTGAGAGGTGTGCAGTGGTATCTCAGAGTTGTCTTTTTTTTAAATTTCTTTTAAAGTTTCATTAAACTCCATATGAAAATCTTTTTTTTTTCTTTTTCTTTTTTTTTATTGATTTTTATAATTATAACTTTTTTTGATAGTACATAAGCATAGGTAATTTTTTTTTACAACATTATCCCTTGTACTCCCTTCTGTTCCAAATTTTTCCCCTCCTTCCCTCCACCCTCTCCCCTAGATGGCAGGCATTCCCATACATATTAAATATCTTATAGTATATCCTAGGTACAATATATATGTGCAGAACCGAATGTTGTTGTTGTTGTTGTTGTTGTTGCAAAGGAAGGATTGTATTCGGAAAGTAAAAATAATCTGGGAAGAAAAACAAAAAAACAAACAAACAAAAAATGCTCACAGTTTACAATCATTTCCCAGTGTTCCTTTTCTGGGTGTAGCTGATTCTGTCCAACATTGATCAATTGGAATTGGATTAACTCTTCTCTATGTTGAAGATATCCACTTCCATCAGAATACATCCTCATACAGTATCATTGTTGAAGTGTATAATGATCTCCTGGTTCTGCTCGTTTCACTCAGCATCAGTTGATGTAAGTCTCTCCAAGCCTCTCTGTATTCCTTCTGTTGGTCATTTCTTATAGAACAATAATATTTCATAACATTTATATACCATAATTTACCCAACCATTCTCCAATTGATGGACATCCATTCATTTTCCAGTTTCTAGCCACTACAAAAAGAGCTGCCACAAACATTTTGGCACATACAGGTCCCTTTCCCTTCTTTAGTATTTCCTTGGGATATAAGCCCAGTAGTAGCACTGCTGGGTCAAAGGGTATGCACAGTTTGATAACTTTTTGGGCATAATTCCAGATTGCTCTCCAGAATGGTTGGATTCTTTCACAACTCCACCAACAATGTATCAGTGTCCCAGTTTTCCCACAGCCCCTCCAACATTCATCATTATTTGTTCCTGTCATCTTAGCCAATCTGACAGGTGTGTAATGATATCTCAGAGTTGTCTTAATTTGCATTTCTCTGATCAGAAGTGATTTGGAACACTTTTTCATATGACTAGAAATAGTTTTAATTTCTTCATCTGAAAATTGTTCATATCCTTTGACCATTTATCAGTTGGAGAATGGCTTGATTTCTTATAAATTTTAATCAATTCTCTATTGGAAATGAGGCCTTTATCAGAACCTTTGTAAAGATATTTTCCCAGTTTGTTTCTTGGGAAGTTTTAATAAGTCAGTAGGCAGAAGGGAGAGCCAGAAAAAGGTGTGACTCTCTTTGAAGCCTGTGGTTTAAACATGGATACAACCTGAGGAGTCTCATATATAGGCAGTTTCAAAAAAAAAAAAAAAAAAAAGCAATTTCTTGATGTTGCATAAGATATACGTCAGAAGGTAAGTACAAAGATTCTATACAACTTGAGCAAAGCTAAAACAAGCTTTTGGGGTGGAACTAAAATAAGACCTTGGTGGAGTTCAAGAACTGCATACAGCAATCTGGGGTTGCCATGACCCACAACTCACATTCTGGGTTAAAGAATATCCAGCCAAATAAATCTATGTTCCAACAATATGATTAAGTAATAAAGTATTTTCCCATAAAAGAGAAATGGATTTGAGGCACAAGAAGGATTATATGAGATCCAAAGATGTCATCCTAGCAGTTCTATGTCTGCTCATCCAGTGAACCTCACTCAGTCCCACTTTTAAGTGAAGATGGGAATCTGGTGGTGATGAGACCCTTAATATAGAGCTTACTTTCCTCCTCCTCTCCTTCAGCTTGTGGCCATCAGGCTATCTGGGGAACAGGGTGAGTGAAGTTACATCTCCAAGTTCAGTGCTATCCTCTGGGCCCAGTGGATTTGCACTTACCACCAAAGATTTGAACTAACGGCCATGGTGGAAGTCTCCAAAAGGCAGAGAACTTTGCTAACAAAGTTATACTGGAATGGATTATTTATCTCAAGAAGTAGCCAATTTCCTCTCTGTGGAAGCTTTTGAGCAAAGGCTTAATGGCCCACTAGTTAAGTTTGACTTATTCAGATGCATTTTTTCATTCTTTATTAGAGGCCACTAGGGGGCTCTATAATGTCCTGGAATCAGGAGCTCAAATTCAGCCTCAGATATTAGTAGTTGTGTCCTTCCGGACTTGATACTTAAGCTCTGTTTGCCTCAGGCTCCTTGTCTGTAAAATGGGAATTTTATCAGTACCTATTTCCCAAGGTGGTGGTGAAAATCAAATGAAGTCATATCTGGAAAGTGCTTGGCACATGGCATCTCAGTTTGTCCCTATACCTCAAGTATCTCCCCTCTAAAATTTCTCCACATCACTGCCAAATTATTATAAATGCTACATAAAATGCTTATTCTCTTCCCTTTCCCCTTATTTTTTTCTCTGTATCTTTGAACACAATCGAAAATCTCGCTTTCATTATTCTGTGCTCCCTTGGTTTTTGTGACATGGTTCTTTCTTAGGTCTCCTACCAGATCTCCTTCCTTATTATTTACAATCATCTACATCCCACTTCCCCTTTAGTATTTGTTGAAGATACCAACAGGTGGAGATCTCAGGGAGTCCTTTCTCTCCTTTCCCTTTAGGTTTCCTTCCTCAGTTCTCACTTAGATACAGATCCTCCTTCATCTCCACCCCTGCCCAGAATTAACTCAGAACCTGTCGGGCCTGACCCTAGGGCTCACTGTGCCATTCCAAACAGTCATTATTTGTTTATCTTCTCCCTTGCCATTGCTCCCCAAAGTCCACTGGACTTACCATCTGCTTCAACATTTTTGCCTCCAGACTCCTAGGCATATGACCTGGCATTGCACCTAAAGACCAGCTGTTCTTTCCATCTGTTCTCAAACAGAATGCTGCTATATGTATTGTCTTCCTTAATTAAAATGGGAGCTCCTTAAGAGGAGATACTCTCTCCCTTTTCCATTTGTGTCCTTTGTACTTATTATAGTTCTCAGAATACAGTAATTGCTTAATAAATGCTTTTCTATTCCATAAAGCTGTCACATACCCCATTCTCTCATTCTCCCCCCCTCCTTCCTTCCTACCTTCCTTCCTCTGTTTTATCCTCCCTCTCTCCCTCCCTCCCTCCCTTCCTCCCTTCCTCCCTCCCTCCCTTCCTCCCTCCCTCCCTCTCTTCCTTCCTTCCTTCCTTCCTTCCTTCCTTCCTTCCTTCCTTCCTTCCTTCCTTCCTCCTCTTCCTCCTTTTCCTCCTTCCCTCCCTCCCTCCCTCCTTCCTTCCTTCCCCTCCCTCTCTCACTCTCTTTTCTCTCTTTTTTTAACAGACAAAATTGACAAAAGGGACATTCTAGCCATGTTCTTCTGGGTACCTGCCACATAATTCAGTCCAATAAGGATTTTTAAATGCCATGTCTGTGCCAGTCACTACTATAGTAGTGACAAAAATGAAGGCTGCCCTGCCCTCAAGAAGCTTCCTTACTATTGGAGAGATAGAGAATGAACTTTAACATAAGCAAACACAAGGTAATTGAGGGAAAGAGAGTTGGGTGGCAGAAGCTAGAGTCTGGAAGGGCTTCTCCTACAGGATTTCCAAGATGAAAGCTTTAAAGGAAGATGATTCAGGACAACCAAGAACATGGAATCAGATCCAGAGCTGGAAGGTCTCTGAGAACTCATCTAGTCTAAGCCCTTTGTTTGACAGATGAGGAAATTGGAGCCTAGGGAGGTTATATGATGAAGAGGAAATGGACTTTCTGTTATGTTCGCCCAGCCTGTGTGAAGGCCATGGTGGGAAACAGGATGTTAGATAGGAGAGATGCTTAATGATCAAGTTTGCCTGGAATTAAGGAGCTAGACTGGGAAGAGCTTAAGAAAAATGCCAATTGATCAAATTCCTAGTTTATTTTGAAGGCAATAGGAAGCCATCAAGTGCAACAATATTTCCCTGAAAATTCACAAATAACATTTACAATTTATGTTTGCACCAATGTTTTCAAGTGGGACACATCAGTTTTGAGAATTTCCAAAAATTTGAGCAAAAATGATGAAAGTTCATGTATATTATTTTTAGTGCAGGAAGGCAGATATTATTGATTCATTTTACATATGTGGAAACTGAGGCCCTTCAAGGAAAAGTGATTTTAGCCAAATCAATCAATGAGCCTGTAGTAGAACTGGGTCTCCATTCAAGCTGTCCTAATTCTTAATCTTGTGATTTTTTTTTCATTGTACTGACAAAGAATGCCTGACTACAGAATGCTATTCAGCCTTTCCTGATCTATATACTTTTCTATTCAATTCAACAAACTTATCTCAAGTGCTTGTTCTGGGCTGTGCACTGGGGAGAGAAAGATGAAATGCCATATAAGCCCTGCCCTCAGTGGATATATATATATATATATATATATATATATATGTATGTATGTATGTATGTATGTATGTATATATATATACACATATATATATATGTATTATATATATGCACACACAAATATATATTATATACAAATATACTATATTATAATGTATAATATAATATATATATATAGGAGAGGTGGGTGTGTATGTTAGAATAAAATACATAAGGTCTTAAATGCATAAAAGGTATGAATTACAAAGAAGGAAGAAAAAAGCATTTATCAAGTGCCTATTATGTGCTAGGCATTGTGCGAAGTGCTTTACAAAAATCTCATTTGGTGAGGCAATTTGAGGAAGTGATCATTATTAGATAGATACAACTGTGGGAGGTAGGTACAAAAATTTCCCCCACTTTAAAGATGAAGAAAATGAGTTAGGCAGAGGTTAAGTGCCTTGCCCAGAGTCACTCAGCTAGTAAGTGTCAGAGGCCAGAGTGGAATTGAGGGATTCTGGACTTTAGGCCCAATGCTCTATCCACTGTGCCACTTTAGGGATTAGAAATCCCTCTATGAAGGACTGGAAAGAGGAGGGGAGGGAAAACTGAAGAAATCCAAGGTGATTTCATGGAGGAATGTAGGAGGTATCCCTTGGTTCTTGAAAGAAAGGAAGAATTCCATCAAGTAAAATGATGGATAAAGTCTGTTCTGGGAACAGGGTAGCCTAAATAGATGCAAAGTGTCAGGAGAGGGCAGGAGCAGAGCTCAGTAGAGTGTAGTATGAGGATAACGTGAGCTGGGATTAGAAAAGAAGGCAGGAAACAGGTCATATAGACTTCAAGTATTAAGATTAAAGCTCTTTTAAACTACTCTACAAAGTTGTAAGAAGAAAAAAACCAAAAAGCAAACTCAAATACCCATATCCTCCAAAAAGTTTTTTCTTCCTGTATGCTTTCAAAGGGACTTATAGCAAAACCTACTCCATGGGATAGGGCTAATTATCACTTAAGTGATATGCTTTTTGTTTTTCCCCTCCAAGGCAATTAGGGTTAAGTGACTTGCCCAGGGTTGCACAGCTACTGAGTATTAAGTATATGAGGTCACATTTGAATTCAGGTCCTCTTGACTCCAGGGCTGGTGTTCTATCTACTGTACTATCTATCAACCCAAAATGATATGCTCTTAATGCAAAACTATAACCACACTTTGCAGATTGCTAGCCATCACCACAAGTTATTTCAAAGGAACAGATTTTCCTGTGTTATCTTCTTGGTCATGGATGGCAAGCTCAATTTGTTCCAAATAGTCACTGTCAATCAACAAGCATTTATTAAGTGCCTACTATGTACTGGGCACTGGGCAAGGTGATGGGAATGGAAAGACAAAAATGAAAAAAAAATCCCTGTTCTCAGGGTCCTTGCATTCTATCAAGTAAATGTGCAAATGAACTAAATAAATGCAGGGTACATGAGAAGATGAGTAACTAGTGTAGGAGGGGTATTGAAAAAGGCTCTTTAGAGACTGGTGCTTCACTAGAAACTTGGAGGAAATGAGGAATTCTGTGAGATGGAGAGAAGAAGGAAATATATGTCATGTGTGGAAGAGGAGAGAGGGATCCTCATATATGAGGAACATAGAAATGGCTGGTTTGGCTGGATGGTGGTAGTTAGGAAAGGGAAAAACAAAGCAGGGAAGATTGGTTGGGGCTAAATTGTGAAGGGCTTTCAAAGCCAGAGTTTATGCTTTAATCTTAAGATACATTAAGGCAATTGTTTTCAATTCAAATGGAAATAGGGACACTCATGCATGAATAAGGTTTTCTGTAGGCTGAATATTAATTTGGCTTCTAAAATGTGGGGTTATTTATATTGTATATTTATTTATTTTGTTAAATATTTCTTAATTACATTTTTAACAGGTTCAGTTAATACTTATGAATGCTATGGGCTGCATGTAGCTTGTGAGAGTTGTGTTTGATGTCTACACTACAGGACCACTACAGTTTATTAAATTTATATAGATCAGGGGAATTTTTTAAGCAGGGCATTGACAGACATGATCATTGTCTTCAATGGCTAAGTGGGGCTAGATAGGAGCATGGAAGATTCAATTTTGGTCTCAGACACTTACTATTTGAACAAATCACTTAATCTCTTTTTGCCTCAGTTTCCTTACCTGTGAAATGGGAATAATAATAGCATCTATCTCCTTGGGTTGTTGTAAGAATCAAATGAGGTGATATTTGTAAAGTGCTAAGCAAGCACTTATAAAGTACTGGCATATAAGTAGGAAGCACTATATAAATGTTAACTATTATGGTTATTTGGAAAATATTTGTTAGCTTTATTCTATTTTGCCCTAACGGGGATAAATGAGTGGGAAGTTGCCAAGGATGTGTCTTAGTTGGATGTCAGAAGCTATCCCAAAGTGGACAACTATCAGAAGGCAGTGGGTTCCTCCCTTTTAGAGATTTTCAAAAAGAATCTGGATGACCACATGTACAGGTTGTTTGTATTGGCTATCTTTTCATTTATAAGAATTCTTCTAACTCTCAATTTCTGTGGTTCTGTAATAAGATCTGATCTTTGCTTAAGCAGTTGTATGAAGGATGGATTGAAGAAGGGAAATGCTTGAGTCAAGGCAACTATTTTAGGATAAAGTATGGTAAGGAGTCCAGTCTAGAGATGAAGTAAAATAATGGTTATGTGAATAGAGAAAAGGTATCTTATGAGAGAAATATCGTGAAGGTAGTAACAAGATTTGGCAAATCATTGGGTATTCCCCAAATGCATCAAAATGCCCTTACTCTCATCAAAAACCCCTTCAGTGCTGTTCCACCTTTGTTGAGAAAAATGTATTGCAACAGTGTTAGTGCTCACAGTGTGGTGTAGTGGAAAGAATGCTGGTTTGGGAATCATATGGCATGTGTTTGAATCCTTGCTCTGCTAGTTTTTACCTGGCTAGTTTTGAGCAGTAATAATAGTAATAATAATAGCTAACATGTAAAGTTTACAAAGTACTTTACAAGTATAATTCTCATTTAATCCTCACAACAAGCTTGGAAAGTAGGTGTTATAATTGAGTAAACTGAGGCAGACAGAGGTGTAATGAATTGCCAGGGGTCATACAGCTAGTATGTGACTGAGGCTCAGATCTAGGAAGTGCTCTATCCATTGCACCACCTAGTTGCAAGTTATTTGATTTTCTTGAGCCTCAGTTTCCTTATTGGTAAAATAATAGAGTTGGACTAGATGTGATCCTATGATCCTATAAAGATGACCTGCAAGGTTCCTGCCAGTCCTTGGTGTTGGATCCTTGAATCAATTTCATTGTTGAGACAAAGACTATTTATTACTCATGACATCTCTACTCCACATCTTACAAAAGGGTAGTTGAATTTAGATTATTTGTATATTCTTCCCTTCTACAAACCTAAAGATAACTTATGACTTTTCCTCCAGAGTGCCATGGCTGGGATTTCTCCCTTCTTATCTATATCTCTTAGAATTCATAGCTTCCTTTAAGGTTCAGTTCATATACCACCCTCTCTGGGACACCTCTCAGGATCTTTCAGGTTGCTAGTGTCCCCTCTCTACTTTTCAAATTAACAGAGAGGCTTTTCTATTTACACATTGTATCCTCCTGGGTAAAATCTAATTTTTCTGAGGACAGGAAGTCTTTCAATTTTGTCCTTTTGTCATCATGATCTAAGTGTCTGACATGTAGTGGGGGCTAAAGAAATGCTTTTTGTATCAGATTGGGTTCCCTGGGAAAAATGTTTAGATTTACTTTTTTTGATTAGTTGAAGTGTGAGAACTACCAGAGATGGGCGTGTGTAGCCAGGGTGAAAGTTTAGTTGTGATCTCCTTGCAGTCTAGTAGCTCTTCTTGCCTATTAAGCGGGTTCTAGGATTTCAGTTGGAATCTGTAGCAAACTTGTCTATTTTGACCATGGTCGATGTAAAGTATCCACCAGAGTCCAAACTTTGGAAGACCTTCTGACTAAGAATTGGTCTAATTATGTTTGGTGGGCATCTTTACTGAAGGCTCCATCTTTTTGGGATGACTTAGTTTATTTTATTATTTTTTTAATTATAGCTTTTTAATGACAGAACATATGCATGGGTAATTTTTCAACACTAATCCCTTGCACTCGCTTCTGTTCCAAGTTTTCCCTTCTTTCCCTCCACCCCCTCCCCTAGATGGCAGGCAGTCTCATACATATTAAACATGTTAAAGTATATCTTAAATACAATATATGTGTGCAGGACTATACAGTTCTCTTGTTGCACAAGAAAAATTGGATTGAGAAGGTAAAAATAACCTGGGAAGAAAAACAAAAATGCAAGTAATCCACATTCATTTCCTTCTCTGAGTGTAGCTGGTTCTGTCCATCATAGAACTGAATTGGATCTTCTTTTTGTCAAAGATATCCACTTCCATCAGAATATATCCTCATACAGTATTGTTGTTGCTGTGTATAATGATCTCCTGGTTCTGCTCATTTCACTCAGCATCAGTTCATGTCAGTCTCTCCAAGCCTCTATGTATTCTTCCTGCAGGTCATTTCTTACAGAGCAATAATATTCCATAACATTCATATACCCCAATTTATTCAACCATTCTCCAATTGATGGGCATCCACTCAGTTTCCGGTTTCTAGCCCCTACAAAAAGGGCTGCCACAAACATTTTGGCACATACAGGTCCCTTTCCCTTCTTTAATATCTCTTTGGGATATATGGGATGACATTTTAAAAGCCCAAACAAATAACAAAAACTATCTACTTTAGACTCTAGAGTTCATCAACTTATTCATTTTTATAGAAGAGGAAATTAGATCCCAGAAAAATGTCTTGCCCCAGGAGTTTAACCCAAGTTCTCTCAGAGATAAAATGGCAATAAAGTGGATAGAGTTCAATTGGTGTTAAAGAGTCCTGGATCTCCTTAGGGCAGCTAAGTGGTACCATAGTACATCGACTTACAGAGCCTGAATTAGGAAGGCTCATCTTCCTGAGTTCAAATCTACCCTCAGACATTTATTAGTTGTATGATCCTAGGCAAGTCATTTCACTCTGTTTGTCAATATTTCCTCATTTGTAAAATGAACCAGAGAAGGAAATGGCAAACCATTCCAATATCTCTATCAAAAAAAACCCCAAATGGGGTCACAAAGAGTTGGAAATGACTGAAAAAGACTGAAAAACAACAGATCTGGGTTCAAACCTCACTTCAGACACTAGCTATGTTTAGAGAAATAATTTCTCTTCACTGACCTTCAGTTCCCTCATCAATAAAATGAGAATTTTGCTTTATTTACTGCACATACGCTTTGCTGGATCTCATGAAATGATGCATATGAAGTGCTTGATACACCATAAAATATCATATCAGTGTTAGTTATTGTTAGTTCCACTTATCCATTCATTTATTCATTCATTCTGGTGCTTATTAAGGGCCTTAACTACTGTTTCCTCTCAAGCCACTATGCAACCACAAATCCTTGAGCCACGGCTCTTAGGGATGTCTTATTTTTCCTGAGGAGAAGGGTTGGGTTGCCATGGCCCCATAATTCATTTTCTAGCAGCCAGCCTCCTAGAGACAAGAATTTTCAGGCTTAGCTAGGCCAGTCCTGTGGTAACAGGCAGGGGAGGACTCCTGGGTCTCAAATCTAGCTTTGTCAGGCTTTTGGGAACTTGTGTACTTCTGAAGGGCCAGGGTCACCTCCATGGCACAGTGAGTAACTGGAGAAAGATGCTATTAAAAAGTTTATTGTCAGCATCATTTAGGGGGTATGTTGTGACCACTTTCCCCAAGTTCCTGAATGAGGCTTGGATAGGGGCCTGGGTGTGTTTTAGTTTCAAACTGGCAAGATCATAAAACTGCTGTGGCAATGCTTTTGCTCATTAAAACATAATCTCCTTCCTCTGATACATGCATCATCCTATCAGTCGCCTCCTTAAATCAGCCTCCACAGTGACTTGCTTTAATTACTGCTGTATCTCACTCACTGTGCATTTGCAGGAATCTATGCACGTCTTTGTCAAAATTCCATGGCGGTATTATAAAAGTTTTCTTGGGGCTAAAACTCATTAAAAATATTCCTTCTAGGGTGCAGACTTTGAATATCTCCATTGATTGCTTTAGAATGCCTCTTAGTTGTGCTGTAGGAGAAGACTGGATTCAGAGTCAGAGGGCCACTTTGACCTTGGGGTCCAGTTTCCTCCTTTAATAAATGTGAGTATGGATATGGCATAAATAGATAGAAAATTAGTCCTGAAGTCTATTCCCAACATTTATTCTAGGTATGATTCTAGGCAAGTCCTTCTGGAAAGATGAACCTCAATTTCTTCATCTGTAAAATGAGGGATGGGGTTGGATTTGGTGGCTTCCCAGGTCTCTACCAGCTCGGGATCTTCCATGCCATGATTCTTGGGTGCCCAAACATCTCTAAATCTAAAGTTATCACATCAAGGAAGTAATGGGTAGAATAATTACCTTAGTGGGGGAAATGATTATAGAAACCATTAAGTCTAACTCTGTTTTACCTAAGAAGAAACAGACTTGGAGAGGTGCCTGGCTGAAGTGAGATTTAGTAGTTTTTTTAGCTCTTGATAAAAGAAAGTAGACTTGAAGCATCTAAGATTTCAGTGTGAGCATTTATACCTCAGAAATGGGCAAATTTTACAAATCAGGCTTATTTTGTGAATTGTCTAGATTGAAGTAAGTGATGGGGCAAAATTTCTGCCTGCCTCCCTTCTTCCCTCCCTCCTTTCCTCCTTTCCTCCCTCCTTCTCTTCCTTCCTCTCTCCCTCCTTCCCTTCCCTTCCCTTCTCTTCCCTTCCCTTCCCTTCCCTCTTTCCCTCCCTCTATCCTTCCCTTCCCTTCCCTCTCTCTCTCCCTCTCCCTCCCTTCATCCCTCCCTCTCTCCCTCTCTCTCTCTTTCTCCCTCCCTCCTTTCCTCCCTCCCTCCCTCCCTCCCTCTCTTCCTCTCCCTCTTCCTCTCCCTCTGCCTCTCCCCCCTTTCTCTCTCTCTCTCTCTCTCTCTCTCTCTCTCTCTCTCTCTCTCTCTCTCTCTCTCTCTCTCTCACCCTTCCTTTTGTGTGTTGTCTTCCCCCATTGGAGTGCAACTTCTTCGAGGACTATAGCTATATATTTTACTTAATTTTATAGCACTTAGCACCATGCCTGGCACAGAGTAAGAGTTTAATAAATGCTTACTGTTTGCTTTCTAGCAAGTGTCAAGGGCCCAATTGTTGGCAAGCTCAACATAGTAAGATGTGATAATAGAATAGGGAAATTCAAAAGTAGATAAAGATTGTAGCACAGGATGAAAACCAGCCTCTCGTGATGTTCCATGATATTCTGTTTCTTCTACTTAAGAAAATGAGATGGACTTTTTAAAAGACTTAAAAAGTTAGTTAAAATCAATAAAGTCTTGGCTTTTAGGGCAGTAGCCATTAATTGTATGGGAATTTCACTTATAGGATCAAAGATTTAGAACTGGAAGTTACCTTGGAAGGAATCTATTCCAACACCCTTCTTTTACAAATATGGGAACTGAGGTATAGGGAGGAAAATTAGTTGCCCCAAATTACACCTGGCAGATTCAGTGTCTGAACTCATGCCCTCCAAGATTTATAAACCTGGGATAGTGTTGGGACCTCGGATCTCTTAGAATCAGCCGGAGTCAGGAGAAGCAAAAGTCTTTATTCTTGTTCTTTTGGGGTCACAGTCAGGGGATTAGATCTAGCAATCTCTACCCCACTTTCCTCTCTCTCCATCGCCAAAAATATGAATCCCCCTCCTCCTCCTACTCCACTCACTGATATCACTTCCCCTTCTTTGTCCATTGATAGAGCCAGCACAGAATAGTTGGGGAGGGTCATCCTCCAAACATGTGGTAATAGAGAATTGTCCAATTGGTGATTAGCCTCACGTGCCAGGTTACCTTGCATCTGCTCATTTGTAGCCCTTGACAGGGGACTCTCTAGTTGACCTTCTGTTGAATGCTTCATCTTCTTAAGTGATGGCACATAAATGAACACTTCCTCTGCTGTGGCACAGTTCTCAGACCCCACATTTCCAAGGTAGATGCTTATGCAATTGGAGATGTAGAGAAAAACTTTTCTGTTTTGTAGTGATTGTGGAAATTTACAGAAGTGAAAGCTTAAGACTCAAAATGAGATTCCTAAATATAGGAGAGGAAAGAAAAAGGGGAATTCAGTATTGAGATCTCCACAGGGGGATGCTGTTAAATGTTTAACATCTGGCTCTGAAAAAATGCATGCATAACACTTTAAAGCACTACGTTATTAACATTTTCTCCATCACTTTCTGAAGTCTAGAAAATCAATGAAACAAGAAATTAAGCCCTAATTTAGAACATTTGCTGATTTCCAAGAGGTAAAAGCTCACATTGGGGAGCAAGGGAATAAGCATTTTTAAAAGCATCTACTAATACCCAGCACTGTGCTAAGCACTTTACAAATATTCTCATTTGATCTCACAGCAACCCTGGGAAGTTGTTTATCTTTTATTTTAAAGAGGATCAATGATGTCACAGATGGTATCTTTACTTGACCATGAATTGGATTTAAGTGAGGGAGACTTGCACAAAGTCATCAGCTTCACTCTCTCTTCCAGAGGTATTGAAGTCCAATGGTAAGACAAAAATCAGGATGGCCCTGGATGCTGTGAATGGCCTTGACTTTTTTGATGTTTAGCCAAGCTCTAAGCACTTCATAGTGCCTGCTTTAAACGCCTTTACAGCCATTGGAGGAAATGATTCTCATGTGTCCACTCCCTCAAGGGTTGTTTCTATGCTTTGGGGTGGACACTCCTCTAATTCACCAATGGGTCTGAGCTTGTCAACTTCCCTCAATCTGGCTTAGCCTCCTGCTGAGACAGTTTTAGTAGGATGTGGCTACCATGAATGCTCCAAGAGTTAGGGACTATTTTATCATTGAGAAAACTGAGGCAAAGAGATGTCAGCTGATTTGCCCAGGATTACACAACTGATAAAGCTGAGGTCAAAATCAAAGCTTCTTGCCTTTGAGACTCTGTCCACCAAGCCACCTAGTTTTCTCACAATTTAACATGAAAAATTTAACAATCAGCTCTCGAGAGCTGGTATAAGCCAATTTCTGTACCATCCTGGGTCTTAGTCCATTGAAGAAAAGATACGTTTGTGTCACAGTCCCGAAAGGAAACAGGATTCATTATTACCTCAGTCACCAATCTCAAGGAGATACCTGTGATTCCCTCAGCTGGGAGGAGTCACCAAGTCTCTGGTATCATGAAGTTTGCACTTCAGCAAATGGGGAAAGGAGGTTGATGATCCTTGGATGACTTTGAAATCTTCCTTGACTTTTCCCTCTCTTTCACCAGCAACAGAAACTCCAATATCCCATCTTTTGCATTTTCTACAGAATTAAATAAGTCTATTCCATTTCAGATGTAGTGCCCTAAGTGAGAGATATCTAAAATGGTAGACATGGATTCATGAAGTTCCAAGTTCAAATCCTGCTTCGTTATTAACTGGGTGACCTTGGGCATACAACTCTCTTCCTCAGTTTACTTACAAAACAGAAATAATAATCAGTGTTTTCAGTCTCTCTTTTTTAGTCTTTGTGACCCATTTGGGGTTTTTTTCTGACAAAAATATTGGAACAGTTTGTCATTCCTTCTCTCTTATTTTACAGATGAGGAAACTGAAGCAAACAAGTGATATGCCAGGATTACACAACTAGGACTTTTCTGGGGCCAAGATGAGTCTTCCTGACGCCAGTCCTGGCACTCTGTGCAGTTTGGTGCCATCTGGTGGCCACAACACTTTTTCTTTTTCTTCTTCATCATCATCATCATCATTATCATCATCATCATCATCACATCTACCTTCAAAAACAGTCTCAAATGAGATAACACATGTAAAGCACATTGTAAACCTTAAAGATTAATTATGAAGAGCCTGTGTGCAATCTGGGGACTTTTTTATTCCCTGTTTGGGGGAACCTAGATATGAAATATATTCTTAATATATTAGGTTTTCCCTCTAGGTGTGAGGCAGTGAGTCAAAGGGTCGGCCCCAGCCTACGTGAACTTTAGAGCATCTGGGCTTAAAAAGTTTAAGGTCTGTAAATAAATCCTTCCCATTCACCCTATGAAATGGAAATGGGTACCAACCTACTCTCAGGGCTTAATTGGAGGAGTGCAAGAAGCAAAGGCAGTGTAGTAGAATGATCCTTGATCTGGGGCTTCTTTAATTCTTACCTGTATGACCTTATTTTTCAGGGCTTTTGATCCCCTTCTACATAAGGAGCAGCTTGGATTAGATAAGATTTGAGTTTCCTTTCAGTTCTAAACCTAAGATCCCACGAAGGCACCTTCCTTGCCATTTCAGGCTGAGCAAAACCAAATGTGTCAGGCTGAAATTATTTTGTTTTTCAACTTCATAATTATTTTCAAATTACATTGTACCCATCCAAAACCCTGATCACTTTTAAATTCTGCCTCATAAAAAGTTAATGATCTTCAATATTATTAAATTGCTCCACCTGGTACAAAATTATTCTATCACTTTTAAACCAAACCACTTATTAAAAAGAAAAAAATCATTGCAATAATTTGAAATTGCTAGGTGTGTTGCAGAGTGACTTAATTTTACTAGAATAGGTCATGTATGTATATATATATATAATATATAATATATAATATATTTTTAAAAAATAATTTCTAATGAGAATAGAACCAGATGGGATCAAGACACACACACACACATTCAGTAATTTCTGAATAAAAATGGAAGCAGAGAAGATCAAGAAACACACAAAAACACATATATTTGTGTGAACACATACACATACTCAACAAGGTCTGAAAGAAATGGAGCCAGATGAGACTGAATAACATTTAACATTCAATTTATTCTGTAAGGATGTTATTTGATAGGCAGTGTGGGACAGTATGGTCATGTCAAACTTAAATAAAAATAGGGAGGAGAATACTGAATTATACATAAGAATCCCTGTGGCCCAGAGATTGAATTAGAAAACCACATATTAACATTATCTATTTTGCATCATATTTTTATTTTGTTAAATATTTCCAAATTTCATTTTAATCTAGTTTGAGAACATTCAGAACTATTGGCTGCCAGGATGCACCTCTGCTGCTATGGTCTGAGTCTCAGATTTGACATTAAAAAAAGATCTCAGTTCAAATCCTACTTAAAATACTTGCTAACAATGTGGGTAGATCATTCCATAGCCTTTTTATCAGCAGCAGTGCTGAGTGGATCACTGAAGAACTTAACCTCGAAGCCCTCTGGAACTCCCACCCCAGGGAGATTGATTAATTCCTCCTATCACCCATTCTAGCTAGATAATCCCCAGGCATTCTTCACTTTATTCACTAGACATCTTTTTATCAGTGACTTTTCTCAGACCATAGACAATGTTTAAAACTTGACTGCTTCAAAAACAAATCCTTTGGAATCCAAATTAGTGATTGCCTCATAAAGCTTTATATTTTGGGATAACCTCAACCTTGCTTCAGGAAAGCCATGTGTGTAGTGGATAGAGTGTTGGACTTGGAGTCAGGAAGACCTGAATTTGAATACACTCCAGACACTCAGGGTCCATTAATTTTCTTTATGGATGTGATTGGCACTTTCCAAACTTCAGTACTCTTGATCACCCTCTTTTCTTTGAAATTCTCTTCTCTCAAAGGACCTATTGTGCAAAAATGTTTGTAGCAGCACTTTTTGTAGTGGCAGGAAACTAGAAGGTAAGTGGATGCCCATTAGCTGGAGAATAGGATATAGTATGTGAATGTTATGGAAAATTATTTTTCTTTAAAAGAAACAATTAGCAGGATGATTTTAGAGAGGCCTCAAGGGACTTATGTGAACTGATGCTAAGTGAAGTGAGTAGAACCAGAAGAACATTGTACACAGTAACAGCAAGATTATATGATGATCAATTCTGATGGACGTGGCTCTTTTGAAATGTGAGGTGATTTTGATGCATTGTTGGTGGAGTTGTGAAAGAATCCAACCATTCTGGAGAGCAATCTGGAATTATGCCCAAAAAGTTATCAAACTGTGCATATCCTTTGATCCAGCAGTGCTACTACTGGGCTTATATCCCAAAGAAATACTAAAGAAGGGAAAGGGACCTGTATGTGCCAAAATGTTTGTGGCAGCCCTTTTTATAGTGGCTAGAAGCTGGAAGATGAATGGATGTCCATCAATTGGAGAATGGTTGGGTAAATTATGGTATATTAATGTTATGGAATATTATTGCTCTGTAAGAAATGACCAACAGGAGGAATACAGAGAGGCTTGGAGAGACTTATATAAACTGATGCTGAGTGAAATGAGCAGAACCAGGAGATCATTATACACTTCAACAACAATACTGCATGAGGATATATTTTGATGGAAGTGGATATCTTCCACATAGAGAAGAGCTAATCCAATTTCAATTGATCAATGATGGACAGAATCAGCTACACCCAGAGAAGAAACACTGGGAAATGAGTGTAAACTGTTTGCATTTTTGTTTTTCTTCCCACGTTGTTACCTTTTGAATCCAATTCTTCCTGTGCAACAAAAAATTCAGTTCCACACACATATATTGTATCTAGGATATACTATAACATATTTAACATGTATGGGAATGCCTGCCATCGAGGGGAGGGGGTGGAGGGAAGGAGGGGAAAATTCGGAACAAAAGTGAGTGCAAGGGATAATGTTGTAAAAAATTACCCATGCATATGTACTGTCAAAAATGTTATAATTATAAATTAATTAAAAATAAAATATCAAAAAAAATAAAGAAAAGAAATGTGAGATGATTCAGGCCAGTTCCAATGGTCATGTGATAGGGAGAGCCATTTGCACCTAGATAGAGGACTGTGGGAACTGAGTGTGGATCACAACATAATATTTTCATTTTTTTGTTATTTTTTGCTTGCATTTTATTTTTTCTCATTTTTTCCTTTTTGATTTGATTTTTCTTGTGCAGCATAATAATTGTGGAAATATGTATAGAAGAATTGCACATGTTTAATATATATTAGATTGCTTGTCGTCTAGAGGAGGGAGTGAGGGAAAGGGAGGGAGAGAGAAAAGTTTTAGAACACGGGGTTTTGCAAGGGATGAATGCTGAAAATTGTCTATGAATGTGTTTTGAAAATTAAAAAAAGGTTTTAATGAAAAAAGAAATTAAAGCTAGAAAAAAGAAAGAAATTCTCTTCTCTCTGAGTTTTTATGAAACCATTCTCTGTTTATTATCATCCTACCTTCTGACTACTTCTTCTCAGGCTCCATTGCAAGATCTTCATCTAGTCCATTAAAAGTGTGTAGCTCTCAAGATTCTCTATTGGCCATTTTTCTTTATTCTTTTCTAATGGTGGATTCTTCAGCTCCTATGTATTCAATTATCATCTCTATGTAAATATTTCTCAGATCTATTTGTCTTGTCTTAACCTATCATTTGACTTCTAGTCTTGCAATTCTGATTGCTCATTGGACATCTTGAAGAGTATGTTTTTTGGGTCGTTTTCTGTTGTATCTAACTCTTTATGACCCTGTTTGGGATTTTCTTGCAAAGATAATGTCATTTTCTTCTTCAGTTCATTTTACAGGTGAGGAAACCAAAGCAGAGATGTCTCCTATATGTCTTAAACTCAACATGTTCAAAACATGTTCATCTTTATCTTCAATCTTTTCTCTCTTTCCACTGAGAGGGTTTCACCATATTTCCAGTTACTAGCCAGATGTCATATTCATCTTCTCTCTCTCTCTCTCTCTCTCTCTCTCTCTCTCTCTCTCTCTCTCTCTCTCTCTCTCTCTCTCTCTGTCTCTCTCTCTGTCTCTCTCTCTCTCTCTCTCTCTCTCTCTCTCTCTCTCTCCTTCTTCCTTCCCTCACTTTTTCTCTCTCCATTACTATATTGAACAAGAGAACTAAGTCCTATTATTTCTACCTTGTAACATTTCTCACATATCCCCTTGCCACCATCCTGAAACAGGCCTTTATTATTTCATGCCTGTATGATTGAAAGAGCCTGCTAGTTCTTGCCCTCAAGTCTCTTCCCTCTCTAGTCCATCCCCCACTCAGTGGTCAAAGTGTTCTCTATAAAGTGTAGATCTAACCATGTTACTTCTCTACTTGAAAAATTCCAATGTCTGACTTCTCATCTCCAGGATCCAAAGTAAAATCCTCTGCATTTAAAACTTTTCAAAATATGATCTCTTCCTAGCTTTTTAGTCTTTGTGTACCCCCATGTACCCTGTAATCCAGTGATTCTGGCTTCCTTGTCCTTCATAGAATATAACTCTCTCATTTTTCAACTTTGGCCATTTTTCACTGGCTGTCTGCCATTTTAGGAACTCTCTCCCTTACCTCCCCCTCTTAATTTATTTGGTTTCCTTCAGTCTCGGTTACCTTCAGCAAGAAGACTTTCCTTATTCTCTTAAATCTTAGTGTCTTCCCTCTGAGACTGCCCTCAATTTGTCCTACATATCTCTCTTTTTCCCAGATGTAACTGCTTATAAATTATCTCCCCCATTGCATCGCGAGTTTCTGGAGAATTGTAACTAGTTGTTTATTTTTTTATTTTGTTTTTCTTTGTGTCCTCAGTGCTTGGATCATAGCAGGTAGTTAAATAATTGTGGACTTGACTTTCATGCTCTCTCTATTCTTGGACATGACCTAATTTTCTTCTGACAATGGTTTTGCACAAATGGTCTTCCATGTCTAGGATCGGTCCCTTTACCTCTGTTTTATGGAATTCCTTTTGTAATTTGATGATTGAATTGGAAACCACCTCATGGATCAGGCATGAATGTAGTAATAACTAATATTTATACAGTACTTATGCCAGGTTCTCTGCTTAGCTATTTTTAATTATTATCTCATTTGATCCTCACAATAACCCTGGGACCTAGGTTTATTTATGATCCCCCATTTTACAGATAGTTACATTGAGGTAAATAGAAATTAATTTATTTACCTAGGGTCACAAAACTACTAAATGTTGGAGGCAAGATTTGAACTTAGGTCTTTTTTGACTCAAGATGTGGCAATCTGTCCACCATGCTACCTCTCGGCCTCTATTTTAAGTGTACATTAAAAAATCCTTTGTGTTTTAAACATGGATGATTTCTACCTGTTGTTTAGAAACCTAGGCTAGCTGACCAGAAATCTAGTTAGATCTGACGATTGATACAAGGAATTTTCTCAAAATTATAAACTTCAATCAACCCATATGCCTTATCTGAAAACTGGGTTCAATAAGTTACTGTTTCCTTGTTCCTTTGATTGATTGAATAAAGATACTTGGGGGGAGTGGGACTTTTCCTTTTCTGATTTCAGGGAATTAAGCTTGTTTAATCTCCCCTGCCCAACTTGGAAAGTCCCTAATCTTTCCTCCATTAAAAGTCAGATTTTATATTCTGCTTTATATTCCTTAATCATTTTATTTTAATGAATTTGTCTCCCCCTGTAGTTTCAGTGCAATGACAACCTGAAGAACCCTTACTCTGATTTGTTATATATTTGGCATGCATTGATTAATAAATTAATGTGCTGGGAAGCTCAAACCTTTGTTTCCTCAGTTATATCAGATTTTACCCATTAAAGGATCAATGTGAAAGTGTCCTTATTTTACTTAGATATTTATTCTTTAACTTAAATTTTAAATTAAGTTTAATTAAAAATTTAAATTTTATTTCAGCAAATATTTCTTCTAATAAAGGATAATAGTGAAACAAAAGCAAGTGACACTGTTTAAGCAGCATTCTGTACTCATTGTTCCCCACCTATGAAAAAAAAAAAAAAAAAAAGGTGAGTAATGTCCTTATTTATTCTCCTGGGGAAAGATTGACCAGTGTAATTACACAGCAGAGTAGTTCATGATTAAAGATGGTAAACTAAGTGGTAGAGTTTAATTGGAAGGCCAGGGAGTGACCTGTACCCAGGGCCAGCAATGTGAGGATAATGTAAGAAGAGAAACTAGGGCCCTCCAGTGCAGGAGGTATGCATTTCTTTGGCTATGTGAATAACACCAGGTATGTCCTTTATTTATTTTTTAATTAATTTTATAATTATAATAGGTATGTCCTTTATTAATATACTTTATGTGTATATCTGCTCTTTCCACTGATGGCGTGTTCTAGCTTCATTGATTTAAGAGACTTTGCTGGGATCACTTATGGATTGCTGTTTTTAGGAGCCTGTTCCACTTAGTAGGATGAGTGACTCCAAAGAAGACCCTGCTGGTGGCCAGCCCTACCTGGGGGCAGAGGGTGGAGGCTTTTTCCTCCTTTAGAATTGTTTCTCTTTCTATTGTCAGTATCTCATTCTAGAGAATTTCCCATCTCTCTTGGACTTCCGGCCTTGTTGAATTTTACTCCATGGGATTCTACTTATAATTTCATTCCATTCAAAATTTTTTTCTCTTCAGGTGTAGATTAGACTAGATGGCATCTAGGATCTTAGTGTTAAAAGCTTTTGAATCTAGTGAGGGTAAATAGGTCATCCCTGATTCCTGAAAATACTCTTATCAACACTGTTCCATAATTCTCTTATTCCTTCAAAGTTCAGATCATGTGACATCTCTTCTGTGAGTCCTTCCCTGATTCCCTTTTCCCCAAGCTATTCTTCTCTCCTTCCTCAAATTATTTTGTTTATACTGTATCTTTCCTTTCCTCCTTCCCTCAAGAACATAAGTTCTTTGAACTTAGATACTTTGTTATATTCAACTTGGAGAATACAATTTGTACACACAGAAGTTAATACAGAGCTTTCAAATACAAGGTTATTTGAGGAAAGAGTGAGAGGGAAGGAGAGAAAGAGACAGAGATAGATATAGACAAAAGAAAGAAGGGAGGGAACAACAAATAGAGGGGGGGAGAAAGAAAACGGCAAAGAAGGGAAAAGATATAGAGAGAGGCCAGAATATGGTATTCTGATGAGCGATAACCACAGCTGGTTACATTTTCTGGGTACATTTTGCTTCAAGAGGAAAACCAATAGATACCAGAATCAGTTCTGAATTACTTGTAAAGAAAGATTCCAAATGAAAAAATTTAAAGTATTTTGCTCAGCATTGGCCTTTTGGAAGCAGGACCAAGTCAAAATAAATTACAGCACTTTTTGCACATCCAGCAAGGATGTTGGATGTGTGCCTCTGGGACTTGGGATGATGCTAATAGCCAGAATAAAATAAAATTAAAATTTCATAACAGGTTCAGGCATGAGTCATAGATTCTCAGTGTTGGGAGGGGATTCAGAGATCTTTTCAATATAGAAATTCAATATAAAAACATAGAAGGAAACACTTTTGAAGGCAAAACTGGGATTTCTGACCTGGGTCAGGAATTTGGAGTTTGGAAGAATATACATAGAAGAGAAAGAGAAGAAGGGTCACTCCACATATGAAGTTAAGACACAGATAGAAGGTTCTTTCCCCCAACAGAGGAAACTGGCCTCTGAAGGAGAAAGCAGCTCCTCCTTTTTGGAATGATAATGTGTATTCCAAGATCTTAACAGCTGAAAAATCATCCAAAAACAGTTCAGAAAAAATATAAGACAAATAATGAAGTTTGATGAGTCTTGGGTAACCTAATTAATGAGGTGGTTAGGTATTTGTTGACTTGATAACAATTAAAGAAGTCTGCCAATTTCCCAAAGTATATAGTCAAGCCACAAGAATGTCCAAGGATATATCTGGTGAGTCATGTGGCCACAAACAGTAAAACCATTGATAACAATTACAAGGTCTTAGATAAGAAAGTGAAGACATTAGAAACACAGGTGGTGGTTTTTTTTTCACTATTGTCGACTTGAAGCAAGGATTTCAGAAGAGAAAACAGATTTGGAAAGTGAACATCTGGCTAAGAAGATGGTGTCTTAGAAGAGATTTTTAATTTCTGGATCACAACTAATTAAAAAAAAAAAGGACCACAACTCAGAACACCTTGTGTGCCCTTAATGTCTTTAGTTTCTTAAAATATGGCAATGACAGGCTCTTGGCCAAGAATGCAGTGTACCTAATAAGTCATGCTATGAATATTTTTGTTGGAGTCTTGCAAATCTAATCAACTTGTGTAAAGAGAATTATAAAATTGTAATAACGAAAATAAAGGAGGGCCTAATCAACTGAAGGAACATTCAATATTCATGGATGTGTCAGATTAATGTAGCAAAAATAATGTTTCTCTCCAAATTAATTTATGTATCTCATGCAATACCAATCAAAATATAAAGGGCCTTCTTTATGGAAATAGACAAATCATAATGAAATTTATTTGGAAAACAAGAGGGCAAGAATATTAATGGGCACACTGAATAGAAAAGCTGATAAAGGGGGTCTTGTACTCTCCTAGTTTAAAATATATTACTAAGTGGTTATTGCCAAATTGTCTGGTACTAGGCAAAAAATAGAGAGATTGATGGAATAGAATAGAGACATAAGCTATCCAACCAAATCTGTACAAAAAATTAGTGTTTGACAAATCTTTAGGAAAAAAAAATTGGGAAAAGATCACATTATTTAACAACTGTAATTAGTGAAATTATTTGTTGCTTTGTCAAGAAAATAATTTGAACCCTCATCTTTCACTATATCCCCCTGAGAATTACAGCTGAATAATACTTAAACATTTAAAAGCAATTAACTCTAGAAAATGTGGAAGAAAATTGAATGAAATATTTATTTTAGTTGTTAGATGGAAATGAATTTTTTAAGATGGAAGGTATTTGGGGGATTAAGGTAGAAAAACCAAAATATATTAAAATATTTAAAAGTACAATAAAAACAATATAATTAGAAGAAAAAAAGAAAACAACTGATCTGGAAAAAATATAGCAAATGAAACTGATAAAAACTTGACATCAGCCAAAGTGGGAAATCTTAAAGTGTAACAGATAAAACTCAAAAGATACAAAGAGAGAACTTTCATAAGAGAAAGGACAAATTGTTAATAATTACTTTAAATACTTAAAGACATGCAAATTAAGACAGCTTTGAGGTATCGTTCAAGATACATCTAACAAATTGTCAAAAGTAGCCAAATGCAACAAAATTCAATACTGGAAGAGTCGTGGTTGGGGGAAGAGGAGGCATATCCATTCATTACTGGTAGAACTGCAATCTTATAAAAATCTTTCTGGAGAGCAACTTGGCAGTACACAGTGCTCCCACCAATTGCAGCTGCTAGTTTGGTCCCAATCTGGTCTCAGCTGCATTTCTTGGCTTGACGACTCTCCATCTCCTTTGGCTGTCTCCAGCCTTCTCTTGGTCCTGCCAGCATCTCGAATATGCTCTTGGTATTCTTGGCTAATGCATTCTCTTCCTGCTACATGGCCAAATAAGAGTAGACTCCCAGAAAACAGTCTCCCTCCTTTTCCATCTCTCTACTTTAGCTCAGGTTCCAAACAAAAGGTCTTCAAGGTTAAAGGAACTAGAAACCCAATAACTCTAGTCTCCACCAGGGTTAAGTATTTGGCCACATCCACTCTAGTTTATTAAGTCTCTATGCCCTTGACATTCTGAATTTCTGAGTCTTAGCTATATTAGAACAGTAAGTTTTATTAGACATAATTACTGCTATCAATAACAATTATATAATTGATTCTATGATTAATATAACACAATGATAAATTGACATGCTAATAATATTGAAAATAATAATACCTTATGTAATAGAGGCTTGCCAATAAGTTCAATCCTTATATATCTTTGCATAATACATCAGGGCCCTTGGCTACTATATTCCATGTGGAAGAAGTTGGGGAATGTTCTTCTGGGGAGTCCTATAGTTGCAGTTCCAGAAGTGGGCATACCTTCCAAAGGCCTAAATCATCCTTGACTTTTTTCTCTTGGTTTGACCTCTTTTCTCTGGCTGACTTCTTCCTTGGCAGAAGCTATTTTATGAGAGTCAGTGATTGAAAGGGAGAGGCCTTTTTCTTATTTGAAGTTGGCATGTAGCCTTGTGAATTTAGATTTCAGTTCTTTGTCTGTATTGGTGTTTCTTCTTTCATTTTAGATGAAGGAAATTGGAGAGTAGAACTTTGTAAGCTTCATAAGAGTCAGGGGAACCAAGCCATCTTAGAATCTGGAGTTAATTCCATGTCAGATTTTTCATCTAGTCCAGTATCAGTGCCTAAGGACTGGGCTACTGGGGTCACTGAAATTCCCCTGTCTCTTTTCTTCCCATTGTTTCAATTATACTTTCTCTCTGTCTCTCTGTCTCTCTCTGTCTCTCTGTCTCTCTCTGTCTCTCTGTCTCTGTCTCTGTCTCTGTCTCTCTCTCTCTCTCTCTCTCTCTCTCTCTCTCTCTTTCTCTCTCTCTCTTTCTCTCTCTCTCTCTCCTCTCCTCTCCTCTCCTCTCCTCTCCTCTCCTCTCCTCTCCTCTCCTCTCCTCTCCTCTCCTCTCCTCTCCTCTCCTCTCCTCTCCTCTCCTCTCCTCTCCTCTCCTCTCCTCTCCTCTCCTCTCCTCTCCTCTCCTCTCCTCTCCTCTCCTCTCCTCTCCTCTCCTCTCCTCTCCTCTCCTCTCCTCTCCTCTCCTCTCCTCTCCTCTCCTCTCCTCTCCTCTCCTCTCCTCTCCTCTCCTCTTCTCTTCTCTTCTCTTCTCTTCTCTTCTCTTCTCTTCTCTTCTCTTCTCTTCTCTTCTCTTCTCTTCTCTTCTCCTTCTCTCTCTCTCTCTCTCTCTCTCTCTCTCTCTCTCTCTCTCTCTCTCTCTCTCTCTCTCTCTCTCTCTCTCTCTCTCTTTTCAAATGACTCCCAATTCTGTGGGACAGAGAGGTGGTTCAGTGGATAGAATGCTGGGCTTGGAATCAATAAAACCCATCTTCCTGAGTTCAAATCAAACACAGTAGCTGGGTAACTGGGCAAGTCACTTCACCCTGTTTGCCTCAGTTTCCTTATCTGGGGAAGGAAATGGCAAACTACTCTAGGATCTTTGCCAAAAAAATCCAAATGGTGTCATGGAGAGTCAAACATGACTAAAAAAATCAACCACAATCCAATTCTATACCTCCAGCTCTGGTATCTTTCCTGAACTTCAGTCCTACATTACCAGCTGATTACTGAACATATCCTTGTGTATATCTCATAAGTATCATTAAATCAATAAGTTCAAAATGAAATTCATATTTTTCTCCCATATCACCCCTATTTCTGTTAAACCTATCATTCTTTTAATAACTCAAATTCACCACCTCAGAATCATTCTTTTTTATATAATTTAAATTTTTTTTATTATAGCTTTTTATATACAAAAACATATGCATGGGTAATTTTTCAACATTGACCCTTGCAAAACCTTCTGTTTCAACTTTTTCCCTCTTTACCTCCCCTCCTCTAAATGACAGGTAGTCCCATACATGTTAAATATATTAAAGCATATATACACATATTTATACAGTTATCTTGGTGCACAGGAAAGACCGGATTTAGAAAGAAGGTAAAAATAACTTGAGAAGAAAAAAAACAAAAATGCAAGCAAACATTAACAGAAAGAGTGAAAATGTTATATTGTGGTCCATGCTCATTTCCCAGTGTTCTTTCTCTGGGTGTAGCTGGTTCTGTTCATTACAGATCAATTGGAACTGATTTGGATCCTCTTATTGTTGAAGAGAGCCACGTCCATCAGAATTGATCATCATGTAGTATTGTTGTTGAAGTGCATAATGATCTCCTGATTCTGCTCATTCTCAGAATCATTCTTAATTTTTACCTTTCACTCACTCTCTCATATCCAATCTTTTGCTGAGTTTTATCATACTACTGCCAAAACATTCTTTTTAACCACCACTTATCTCCCACTGAGCCACCTTCTACCTTAATCCAGAGTCTCACTACCTCTCAAATAACCTCCTAATTGGTCTCCTTACTTCTTATCTTCTTTTCCTAAAATCCGTCCTCCTCCTAAATTGATTTTCCCAAAACATAAGTCAGGGTACATCACTATCACTGACCTCCTTTTGCCTCTAGGATAAAATAAAAATTGTCTTGATATTTAGTGTCTTCTACAATCTGTTTCTTATTCCATTTTAAATTAATTTTTTTATTAATAAAAATGTATTTTCTCTCCCTCCCATCCTCTGCCCCATTGTGAAAAAAAGAGAAACAAATCCATTTCAACAAATATGCATAGGTAGGCAAAAAAAATCCATGATTGGACATGTTTTAGTCTCATTTTGCACCCAAAATCTCATCTTTACATCAGGAAGTGGATAGTATACTTTATCATTGATCTTCTGTAATCATGAATAGTCATTGCATCAATGTCATTGTAACTATTGATCATAGTTCTTACAGCTTTCAAGATTTGCTTTTACAGTGTTGTTATTGTTAAACAGTTGTTCTCCTGATTCTGCTCATTTCATTCTTCATCAGTTTATACAAGTCTTAATATTTTTAAAAAAAAGGATATTGATGTTATGATATTCAAGATTCTTTACTTAAGTGGTTCTACTCACTTCACTCAGCATCAGTTCATACAAGTCTTTACATGTCTCTTTGAAATCTATTTCTCTAATTTCTTACAGCACAATAATACTCTATAACATTTGTATTTAGTCACAATTATAAAGCTCTTCCTCAGTTGCTGGACTTCCCTTAATTTCCAATTTTTTATTCCTCTTCGACCCATTTTCAGTTCTAGTCAATAATTTCCTTCCATCTTCATGTCTATGTAAAAGCTGCCCCATTCCCATGTCTGAATCTATACTCTTCCTACTTCTATATCATAGATTACATTCCTTTTTTTTTTTGTTACTTTCAGTTTTATTGATGTTTTATTTTTAAATTATAGTTACAATTTACCTCCAAACTGTGAGGTTCTCTTATAACAAAATTAAACAATTAAATAAAACTAATGACAGTGACCTCATACATGAAAGTAATACAATATTCCCCATCACCACCATTCCCATTAAGATAATTAGAAGAAATCTATTTTTCTCTCCTTCCCACCCCATATTTCATGGGGAAAAGAAAAGAAAAACAAATTTCTCATAACAACTGCAAAGTCAAGCAAACTAAATCCCCCAATAACTATATATAAAAATGCACTGTTCTAATCCTGTATCATAAATCCATTATTTCAGTATGTTTTGTCAATCTAATTTTTGGAATCATGAATGGTTATTGTATGAATCATGACCTCTCACCATATTCATTTCTTAGTATTCCTTCCCTCCTCAAATTATTTTATATTTAATTCTTAAGAATAAGGATTAAAGGTATAATAAAGAATTTCATAATATGGAAAAAATGACAGGGTCATGTCAGTCAGATGATCCTTCAGTTATTATTTATTAAATGCTATGCTAAGTACCATACCAAATATAGAGGATGTAAATAAAGGCAAAAGACAATCCCCTTCTCTTCCTTTTCCCTCCCTTTCCCTTCCCTCCATTTTCTTTCCCTATCCTTCTCTTTCCCTCCTCTTTCCTTCCCTTCCCTTCACTCTCCTCTTCTCTCCTCTTCTCTCCTGTCCTCCCCTCCCCTTTCCCCCCTCTCTCAACAGCTACTACTTTTTTTTTTTTTTTACCATTAATGAAAAAAAAAAGAAGACAAGTCTCCAACTGCCAGGAGAGAACATATTGGCCTGAAAGCAAGCACTGATAGAGTCCTCTTAATTTCCTTTTCAATTTTTGGTCTTCTATACCCATTTTCCAACATCCTGAACAAGAAACTAATGTGTTTGTGAAGTTAATAAAATTACAGCTGGCCATTTTTGGTAATAGAAAGTTAAACATTTGCTCATCTTATTAGGGCATATTAAACAAGACTTTGTTCCTCACATTTCTGTAAGTCAAAGCACATCACCAGGAAGCTGCTGCTTTTTGTGGGCTCACAGCAATTTAATTAGAGAAAATGAAAAGAGGAAATTCAGGGATAGTCACTGAGGAGTGACAACTTTAAATGAGAACTACACTGCTACTACAGACAAATATACCTTTCAAGACTGTGGTTGATGTCAGTACACATCCTTGTTTTCGAATATAAATATCTGATCCTGCCACTGATTTCCAAGTGACCTTGATGAGGTAGTTAACCCAGGTGCCATCATTCAGGCATCCAATTGATGCTAGACTATGCCATGTGAAGTCCTGTGTTCATGCCTTTCCTCATATCATTCATTCTGTCCCAAATACCTGCTCTGCTATCTTTCTCTACACTTCCTTGAATTTTCTGTATCTTTTCCAAGTTTTTTGTGCTGTCCTTGAAATTATTTTAGCTAGGTGGCAGGCACCATAGTGGATACAAAGTTAGGTGCAGAGTCAGGAAGACTCATCTTTCTGAGTTCAAATCTGTCCTCAGACATTTGCTAGCTATGAAGCTATAGGACTCTGGGCAAGTCACTTAATCTTGTTTGCCTCAGTTTTCTCATATTAAAAATAGCAGCTGGAGGGGAAAAATGGCAAACCACTCCAACATTTTTGCAAAGAAAGCCCTCAAATGGGGTCAAGAAGAGTTGGACACAACTAGAAAATGACTGAATAAGAATAATGAATAGACAGCTGGCCTCAGAGTGAGGGAGTCCTTTGGGTTCAAGGCCCATCTTTAATACAGCCTGGCATTGAGAAACTGGATAAATATCCTAACCTCTCCATGGAGTAAGGCATAACTCTAGATCAATAATGCTTATTTCTATTGATGTAGAAAATTCTTCCCTCTTAAGGAAATCCCTTAGCTAATTTTTTAAAAAGTCTACTTTATGTTGCTTTGTATATATTTAACTACATGCATGTTGTATATATGTTCCTAAAGAGCTAATATATATATATATATATATATATATATATATATATATATATATATATACATGTATATATATATATATATATAATTTTATTTATTTATTTGCTTATTTATTCATTCATTCATTTATTTATACATACTCATATTCTATAGAACAGTATCTGGCAAAGGCTAGGAGATTAGTAAATATCTGTTGAACTGAATTGAAGGTCTACTTTATAGTTGGCTTCCTATAAGAAAAAATACCACATCTAAAGATTTGTAATACATGTTAACTCTTGTTAGAAGACTTAATGCTTAAAATAATGCCTGGCACATAGCAGAGATATGTTGAATATCTGTTGACTTGTTTTGGCTTATTTTAAAAATACTGAGTGACTCACCTTTGGATTCTGAAATCATTTATTGGAAACCTGAAGAAAAAACAGTACACCGAGATCATCTTAATGGACTCATAGGACATGAGCCTTTGTCTGATGTCAGAACCCCATGGAGAGTATGAGCATAGTCACTGATGTCTTGTTGAAAGATTGCACGCAGCCTCCAAGAGAGGACTGCACTTGCCTCTTTTAGGACTTTTTTTTTAAACTTTGTTGTTCTTAAGAAGAATAATATAGCTAGATTCAGAGGAAGAGAGACTGACAGCTCATGTAATAAGCTCATGAGACAGTTGCCTGGAGTACCAATAAAATGTAAGCTCTTTGAGGGCAGGGACTTTTTCCTCTTCTTTCTATCCCCAGCATCTGACCTAGTACCGGACACAGTAATAGGTACTTAATAAATGTTTATTGAATGGATGAAAGGTTGAGTCATGTGCCCATATTCACTCAGTTAAAATATATCAGAATAAACATAAAAACAGGTGTCCTTCACTTTAAGGCCAGCTGTCCCTGTATCATATTATTTTGTCAACTTGTTCCATTTTGTTCACTTGTTTCTGACTTTTGTGACATCATTTGAGGTTTTCTTGGCAAAGATTCTGTGGTGGTTTGCCATGTTCTTCTCCAGTTCATTTTACAGATGAGGAAACTGATGCCATACGGTTAAGTGACTTGACTAATATCACACGGCTAGTGAGTGTCTGAGGCTGAATTTGAACTCAGGAAGATGAGTCTTTCTGACTCTAGGCTTCTGCCGTCAGAAGGACCTCACATTCTATTGGAGTAGATGTAGCTTGTGAACATAATAGGAAACATGATATTTTGAAGAAGTTTGGAAGAAGGATTCCTTAACTAGTGAGAGGATTTAGTTCTATGTCATCTTGGACAGATATTTCTGTTCTCTTGCCTCTATTTCAACACCTATACAATGAGAGGGTTAGACTACTCAGATCAGACTTCAATTCTAAACTTGTACAGTAAAAGTTCATGAATTTGGAGTCAGAAGAACTAGTTTAGAATCTTGGCTTTTTCAGTTATTAGCTGGATGACCTTGGGCAAGACATTAATTTCTGGGCCTCAGTACCTCCTCTGAAGAAGACAGGGCTTGGGCTCTGTGATTCAGGGAAAGAACTTTATCTTGTCACAAGATCTGGCTTCAAATCCTGATAGTTAATTGTATGACAATGGTTGTCATATAAGGTTCCTATACCTCAGTTTCCACATCTGTATAATGGATTGGGATGAGAAGGTTTCTAAAAGACCTTTTTAGCTTTAAATAGAAGTGCTTCCATAACTAAAAAAACTCTGTCTCTCTTTCTCTCTCCCTCTTCTCTCTTTTTTTTCTTTATCCCTTTTCTCTTCCTTTCTCTTTCTTTCCCTTCTCTATTTCCTCTTCCTCCTCCTGTTTGTCTTCCTTCTTCTTTCTCCTTCTCTTCTCTTCCTCTTTCTCCTCCTTTCTCTTTCTCCTCTCCTTTTCTGTCTGTCTCAGTTTCTGGCTTTCTGTGTGTTTCCTTCCATCTCCATCTGTCATCCCATGAATTGTAGAGAACAAAGAATGAATACCAGGCTTAGTGATGCAGACTTGCCTGATCACTGGAATTCATTTTCTAAGTGAGGAGGAGTAGGGAAGAAATTCTGGGAAAGAAAGAAACATACAGGCCACAGGGAAGAGGGGGGACTGAGGCCAGACTTCAATTAGTTCATAACTTTGCCTTTCTCCTGGCTGCAGGTGGTGTGTGTCAGCCAGCTGGGCTCGGCTTGATTAGAAGTACAGTCTCACAGGCTAATCCTGGGCCATGCAGCTCAGCTTGGCCACACGCGGACACATATCTGGGCCTCTTGCTGCCCATCTCCCAGGGAAACCTTTCAGTCTACCCAAGCTGGGCCTATTCTCAGCCACCCCAAGTAGGGAGAGGGAGACTGTCTGGAGGGTCCTGCAGCAGGCCAAGCAGTGGCAGCTGTCAGAGACTTTAAAATAACTATGCCCTTTGTCTCTGGAGCAGGCCCCTAGGGCACAAGACCTGCCAGTCTCAGTACCTAGCAACCATCTTCCCCGAAAAAGGATTTTTCTGCAGCCAGTCATTTTGTTTGTGTGTGTGTTCTGGCTCCCCATGAACTGTCCTCTAACAGCTAAATCTTCAAAGGCTGAAAGAGCAGAGGAAGCTGGGGTCTTACCTCTTAAATTGCTTCCATTATCTTAGGATCAATTTGAAAGGAGAATGAACAATTAATGGAGTGAGAACATTCACTCTGGAGCTAAACTCTGGAGTGGGAGCTAAGGGGATGCCCCCCATGGTCACAGTGCCAGGACAATTACCCACCTCATTGTAGACAGCAATGTCTCATCTGGGTTTGGTTCTTGCCCATGCTTCTCAGTCAACTTGGGGCGTCCATGTGTACATGTCTGGTCAGACTGGATGCATGGAAAATTTGAGACTAATTTACAAATGGCGGAACTACCACAGAATACTGATCTCTAGCATGAGAAGAAATGTTAGAGGGGGAGGAGTTGGCGTTAGATTCACATATATTCCAACATTGACTTGCTGTATGACCCTAGGTGAGCAATTTTATATTTCTAACACTCTAATGTCTTCATTTATCAAATGAGAAAGTATTTCTGTTCCCTATCTCACAAGGGAATTCTGAAGAAGTTTCTTCTGGACACTCTGGTGCATCCCAAATAGGGAAATAAAGATGGTGAAGAGCTAGAGAATCATAAATACTGGTTGAAGGAACTGAGAATGTTTAGCTGGAAAATAGAAGACTCAGGAAGTAAGTGAGAACTATGCTCATGTATTTGAAAGGCTTTCATATGGATAAGGGATTCTACTTGTTTCATTGACTCTGGGGTCAACGTATCTTTCTCTGTTTCTGTCTTTCTGTCTGTCTGAATATAGATTCCTGTTTTTCTGTTTCTGTCTGGCTGTCTTCCTGTCTCCTTTTTTTATTTGATTATCACTTTTACACACACACACACACACACACACACACACACACACACACACACACACACACACACACACACACACAGACACATAGAGCTCCACAGAGACATCCTTGTGATACAATTTGGATCTTTTCCTTTCTTTCTCATTTTTTTTTTATGCTGTCTAAATATTGACTCTCTCTCAGAGCTGCAAATGGCTAAAACAACCTTCAGCATTTCTGTAATCACTCCAGGCTAAGGAGGCTCCTAGAAGAGTAAATATTTTGTTCAAGTGCTTTCATAAAAAGAGTGAGTGGGGAAGGGGGGTGTACTTCAAGTGAAGAGTTCTATTGTCAGGCTGTCAATCCTGAATGGTTTCCAAAGTCTAGGAGAAATGAGGCTGGAGGATTCCTGAACAAACAGTAAGGAATGAAGGCTGGAGATCTCCACATACCATTCTTTCTACCCACCCCTGTCCAACCCCCCAACTTATTAAGTCAATAGCCTAATGGATTCTATGTAGCAGGAAGAGTTCCCAGTGAATACTGGGAAGAAGTGAATACTAGGCTCCTCTCACAGAAAGCAAGGCTGTAGGAGGGGACATGACATGAACAATCACAAAATTTCAGAGTAGGAAGGGAATGTATACATGCGTGAATGAAATGGTATTTATTAAAAGCTTTCTATGGCAATAAAAAGGGAAAAAGTGAGCTTGTCCCTACCTTCATGGTACCTAATGGCCTAATGAAGATAGGGGCTAGATGTATGATTTCATTGATATGGTTAGTTTTGGATGAAGACATTTCCTTAAATGTAGTTTGGCCCTTTTCAAATGAAAGAGTTAGAGGTTGCCTAGAATACTTGACTTGCCCAGTTTCACACAGGGAGTATGTTTCATAGCCATTCAGTTCTTCCTAGTTTTAAGGCTACCTTTTAATCTTTTGTACCAGTGGTATCAAAACTCAGAAACTGGGGTCCCTAAATAGTACGCAAGGATCCTGGTGGGCTGTGTGTTTACAAAATCACATATTGATTTCATCTATTTTTCTTTTTTTTTTTGTATTTTTATTTCAGAGATTGGTCACTAGATGGTGAAGTTTTGGCCATGATAATAATAACTACAACCATAAGAAAGTGAGCAAGAGATATCTTCTTGCCTTCCTCTTTTTGTTATTACAAAAACTGTTAGGGGGGCAGCAAGGTGGGGCAGTGGATAGAGCACCAGCCTTGAATCCAGGAGGACCCGAGTTCAAATCTGGTCTCAGACACTTAACACTTTCTAGCTGTGTGACCCTGGGCAAGTCACTTAACCCCAGCCTCCAAAAAAAAAAAAAAACCTGTTAGGGATTTTCCTGTATTTCTTTTGAATCTTGCTCCATTTGACATATCTTGAAGCTCAGTCTCGAACTGCTTTCTTACCTTTTACCTTCTGTTGTATTTTAGCAGTACCCACAGATTGCCATAGTTCCCTTATCCATGGGTAAACATCTTATATATTAATTAGTTGTTAAACTATATTTTTCTTCTTTAAAAAATATTTATTATAAGGAATGACTGTGGGAAAAGGGAAGAGGAGGGATATAGAGGGAAAATCTAAGTTTTGTCAATATGAAATATATAAATAAAATGTTTTTTATTTAAAATATTTAATATTTTGAGTTATAAATTCTCACTCTCCCTCCCCTTCCCCTTCTGAGAGACAGCAAGTAATCTGATGAAATTTATACATTTGTAGTCACGAAAAACATTTCTGTATTAGCTATGTTGTGAAACAAAACACAGACCACAAAAAAGTCTCAAGGAAAAAAAAGTTTTAAAAAAGTATTGAGATCCTATCAAATCTTTTTCTGAAGGTTGATAGTATTTTTCACCATAAGACCTTAGCTAAGTCATTCACAGTTGATAATTGTACAATACTGTTCTTACTGTCTAAATTGTTCTCCTGGTTAGGCTTATTTCACTTTGCATCAGCTCATATAAGTCTTTCTAGGTTTTTCTGAAAGCATCCTGATCATCATTTGTTACAGTACAATAGTATTACATTAAAATCACATACAATAACTGATTTAGCCATTCTCCACTTGATGAATATCCCCTCAACTAATGGGCTAATTGGGGGGGCATCCCCTTGACCAATTCTTTGCCATCACTGAAAGAGCTTCTATTTTTTTTTTCTTTTTACATATAGATCTTTTTTCTTTTTCTTCTATCGCTTTGGGATACAAACCTTTCTGTGTTAAAGGGTATTGTATGGTTTTGTAACCCATGGGAACAATTCCAAATTGCTCTCCAGAATGTTTGAATTAGTTTGCAACTCCACTGACAGTACACTAGTGTCTCAATTTTCCCACCTAATCCAATGTTTTTCATTTTCATTTTTTTGTCACGTTAGCCACTCTGATAGGTTTGGCCTGGTACCCCAGAGTTGTTTTAATTTGCATTTGTCTAATCAATCATGAATTAGAAATTTTTTTCATATGACCATAAATAGCTTTGTTTACTTCATCTGAAAACTGCCTGTTCATATCCTTTGACCATTTATCAATTGGGGAATGGATTCAATAAAATTTTTTTATTAAAAAATGCATTGCCTTCAGTACAAATTTCATTTGCATGCAGTTGATGGGGCTCAGTTGCCTTTTCTGCCTTCATTTTCTTTTCTTTTTTTATTTATTTAATTTTAATTTTATTTTATAATTATAACTTTTTTTTTTGACAGTACATATGCATGGGTAATTTTTTATAACATTATCCCTTGCACTTACTTCTGTTCAGATTTTTTCCCTTCCTCCCCCAACCCCCTCCCCCAGATGGCAGGCAGTCTTATACATGTTAAATATATTACAATATATTCTAGATACAATATATGTGTGTAGAACCAAATTTCTTGTTGCACAGGAAGAATTGGATTCAGAAGGTAAAAATAACAGTTTACACTCATTTTCCAGTGTTCCTTTTTTGGATGTAGCTGATTCTGTCCATCATTAATCAATTGGAATTGGATTAGCTCTTCTCTATGTTGAAGATATCCACTTCCATCAGAATACATCCTCATACAGTATCATTGTTGAAGATCATTAATGATCTCCTAGTTCTGCTCGTTTCACTCAGCATCAGTTGATGTAAGTCTCTCCAGGCCTTTCTGAAATCATCCTGCTGGTCATTTCTCACAGAACAAGAATATTCCATAACATTCATATACCATAATTTACCCAACCATTCTCCAATTGATGGAGATCCATTCATTTTCCAGCTTCTAGCCACTATGAAAAGGGCTGCCACAAACATTTTGGCACATACAGGACCCTTTCCCTTCTTTAGTATTTCCTTGGGATATAAGCCCAGGAGTAGCACTGCTGGGTCAAAGGGTATGCACAGTTTGATAACTTTTTGGGCATAATTCCAGATTGCTCTCCAGAATGGTTGGATTCTTTCACAACTCCACCAACAATGCATCAGTGTCCCAGTTTTCCCACATCCCCTCCAACATTCATCGTTATTTGTTCCTGTCATCTTAGCCAATCTGACAGGTGTGTAGTGGTATCTCAGAGTTGTCTTAATTTGCATTTGTCTGATCAATAGTGATTTGGAACACTCTTTCATCTTCATTTTCTTTTCTGACAGTTTCATTGTCTTGTACAAAACTAGGGAGATCATAGTTCAAGTATCCATTGTCCTGATCAGACCACAGCTAGGGTATTATTTTTTTGTTCTAGAGACCAAAGTTTAGCAAAATGTGGATGAGCTATAATGAGCCCAGAGGAGGGCAACTGGGAGAGTTGTCATATGTGAGGGTTAGTTGAATGAACAGGTGAAAAGAGGAAACTCAAAATATATAAGAGCATGGTAACTGCCTTCAAAAATTGGAAAGGGATAAAGCTTGTTTTGTTTTGCTCTGGGAGCTGATCTAGGAATAGTGGGTAGAGTGGAAGTGATCTTGGTCTCTTGAAGACAAAACTAATGGTGTGTCCTTTTTAGGTGGATCTTCTTCCAAACAGAAACAACATCAAGGAGAGTCTGGTGCTTTACACCAGCTACGGAGCCTTAGAAGAACTCTAATGAAGGTTTAGAGCAATAGATTACTAGCTTGATTGTGGGGTAAAACATTTTCTACCTGGATCCATATTAAAAGATTAAAAAAAAGTTGATTAATATAAAGCTTGGGGCAGCTAGGTGGTGCAGTGGATAGAGCACCAACTCTGAAGTCAGGAGGACCCGAGTTCAAATGTGACCTCAGGCACTTAACACTTCCTAACTGTGTGAGCCTGGGTAGATCACTTCACCCCAATTGCCTCAGGGGGAAAGGTTAATATAAAGTTCTATATAAGGAGATCTATTTTACATTATAGAACTAATTTAGAAATCTATATTAATGAAGAGACAAACTTAGCAAATTTTAAAGAGTTGGAGAAGCTTTATAATGAACTATATCCTCATTTCTCATCCACTCCAGTGCTTTTGGATTTCTTTAGACTTTTCCAATCATATTTTCCTTTCCCAGGAAACCCATCATTGGGAGATCTCATTATCTTGTAAGATTGAATCTGCTTAGTCCTCTGAGCTCATCAATGCCCTCTGCCCTTCTGATTGAACCTTCTGATAGAGGGCAGGGCCACAAACTGTAAGGTTTCTATTGAACATAGTGTTCTCCCCATTGTCCCTCAGCTACATTGTTTTTGGACTTTTTCAGACTTCTCTATCAAACCTCCAATCAGATATCTTTCCTTTTATCTCCTCTTTTCAGCTTCCTTTTATTCAGCTTTTCTTGCTATGTAGTCTTCCTCCATTATACAGTAAACTCCTTGAGGGTAGGGATTTCCTTTTAAAAACAAAACAAAACAAAACTCATCATTTGTTTCTTTAGCCCTAGCACAGTGCTTGGCACATAGTAGGCACTTGTTAATGTTCATGGACTATTTTCTTTTTTTGGATGTCCATAGCTTATTTTAACATATCACGTTGGAGTTATTATCATGACTTATGGTTTCTTTCCATCTTTATCCCTTCTCTCAATTCACTATCAGGCAGGTGCTAAAATGGATAGACTGCCAGGCTTTGAGTCAAGAAGACTCACCCTTCTGGATTCAAATCCAACCTGAGACACTTCCTAGCTGGGTGACTCTGGGAAAGTCACTTAGCCCTGTTTGCTTCAGTTTCCTCATCTGTAAAATAAACTGGAGAAGGAAATGGCAAACTACTCCAGTATCTCTGCCAAGAAAACCCCCAATGGGGTCAAAAAGAATCAGACATGATTGAAGTACATACTGAACTGAATTTACTGTTAATCTGTACGTTGTTATGGCCCAGTGATTCTCCATGTACAGATAACTGACTTTGGAGTTCCTCCCTCAATAGTTACTAGTCATTTCCTGTTAGGTAAAATAAAAATGCCATGATGGAAAGCAGCCTGGCTTCATGATTTAAGAATCTGATTTGTAGTTGGGAAGATCAGAGTTCAAATCTTGCTTCTGTTTCATATTGTGTGACTCTAGGCAAGGCACTTTCAATGTCCCCAAGTGACTTTCTAAGATTTTAAGTTAAAGCACAGATACCCATTATGTATAAATAGGGGGAATTCCTATTCCAGTGTAATCACAGATTCAGTCCTAAATTTATACACACACACACACACACACACACACACACACACACACACACACACACACACACACATATATATCCAATTTCATTTTTGTGAGTTTGTGTGATACCTCCCATGGCTTATAATGCTCTGCAGCTCTCTTATTGATGGGATCATTGACTTAAACCTCTTTGACTTCCTTCTATTCTCATCCTGAAGGATATTTTACAACATAGCTTTTGCTTCCCTCACCTCCATTTCTCGGGGCACTGAAGTCACTGAATGTAACTGTTGACTAAATTTCAAGGATGCCATTAAGTTCTGCCAGATTAATCTTTTAAAAAATAAGTCCACCTGATCTTTGTTCATGTACTACTCATACAGAAATAGCCACCAAATGTCGACTATTGTTATTATGTTGGCTACAACTAAATGAGTGGCTATTATTTAGGTATTTAATTGCTGATTAGGGCAAAGGTGGGAAGCAAATGAACAAAAAAGTCATCAAGTAAACATTTATTAAGTACATTCTGTAGTGGGCAATAAAGATAGAAACACAGAGTTATTGCCCTCACAGAGTTTACAATCTAGTAAAAGTACAAAGACAGGATTTCTCTACTGAGAGATTTGGTTGGGGAGACAAATATAACCTCCATTACAGGGATGGCTCTGTGATGTCATTGAAATAGTAATTCCCATTTATCGGTGCAAGCAGATATTCTCTCTGTAAATTATAGTCACAGGGAGTTTTTCAGATTCCTGCAAGCTAAAGTGACTTGGTTAGAGTCACAAGACCAGTATATGGCAAGTCTTCCTTGCTTCAACACCAGCTAGGTGATTTAATGAATAGAGTACGGGCCCTGGAATCAGGGAGAACTGAGTTCAAATTTGCCTTTGGATTCTTACTAGCCGTGTGACCCTGGACAAGTCACTTAACTCCATGTATCTCCTCCTGATCCCCCACAAAACAAAATAAAAGAAACAGATTTTTGAGGGCTAATGCCACACAGACCCTTTAATTCTTAGGAATGATTGCAAATAAAATAATCTTCCCCACTGTGTTTCCCTTTCTCCATTACATTTTTATCATCTTGTCTTATATACCATTTCACTTTCTAATCTCTATGTCTTTGAACATACTCTTCTCTATGGATTGCTAGTACTTTCCCTCTTATATTAGCCTATACCTTGTTGTGCCTCCCGTTTGAATATAAGCTCATTAAAGCCAGGAGCCATATATTTAAAAAATATTTCCAGCACCTAAGGAGCATACAAAAATGTGTATTGATGACTCAAATATTCTCTTCTTGCATTCCTACCTGTCCTTCAAAGTCCCAATCTTTCCTGACCTCTCCTCAAAAGCTTATGAAGCACCTATTATGTATCAAGTATTAGGAATGCAAAGACAAAAGTGAAATAATCCCTACCCTCCAGGAACTTTCATTTTATTGAGGAAGCTAATATTTATATGTATAAGTACATAAAATATAAACAATGTAAATAAAAAGTTTTGAGAGGGAAATACTAGCAGCTAGAGGAATGGCGTAAGGGGCTGGTTCATCATTTACACTTCAGATATTTGCAAATGCTATAAATCAGGGTTTGATTTATTATTTTGTTGATTGTCTAGACTTCAGAAAATGTTAATATAAATAAAACTTTCAAGTGCGTTGCATGTGTATTTTTGTTTTTTTGGAAAACATTTATGAGCACATCTCTAGGAAGAAAATCAGAAAAGTCTTGAGCTAATTAGTGAAGAAAACATGGGATTTTAAGAGGTGGAAGAGATCAGGAGAGAGAGAATTCTAGTTATGGAAGATGATCAATGCATAGATTCAGAGAAAGAGTTTCATATGGGGAACATCAATAAGGCAAATTTGATGGATCACAGAATGTAAAAAAAAAACCAGAGTAATGTGTAATAAGGCTTGAAAGGTAAGTTGGGGTAAGGTAGAGAAGGGATTTAAATTTCAACTAAAGAACCTTTTATTTGATCCTATGCATTGATTGAACGGGCATTAGGTAATTTTATTTTGGGGAGTTGTTTATCAACTGGGTGGAAGCCAACTAGATTTTAGGGTAAACAGTCAATAAAAATCTAATAAGTCCCTATTATGTGCCAGACTCTGTGCTAGTGTGCTAGTGCTTAGGATAAAAATACAGTTTTTCTTTTTCTTTTTCTTTTTTTCTTTTCTTTTCTTTTTTTTTTTAAAGAACAGTGCCTTCCTTCAAGGAATTTGTAATTTCAAGGGAGAAAGATAATATAGACTAGGAAACTAAAAGAAGGGATAAAAGGAAAGGTTCCTAAATAGAGGCTTGATGGAGAAGTCTGAAAAAGTCCTAAAACAATATAGTGATGGAGAGGAAGAAGGCTAGGTTCAACAGAAATCTTAAAGAACATAGTCCTCCCTTAGTCAGAGGGTCAAATGAGAGAGTAGAGGGCGTTGATGAGATGGGAGTGTTGAAGAGAAGAATCAGTTCCAGCTCTCACCTGCAGCACTGGGAGTAAGGAAATGTAGCCTTCGAAAGTACAATATATTGTGTTTAAAGTCAGAAGACTAGACTGAGTTTCTAATTTATCATTTAACTCTGTGGCTTTTCAACTCTCTGGTTCTTGATTCCCATCTCTGTAAAATTAGGAGGTTGGACTAGCTTGCCTCTGAACTCTCTTTCTGCTCTAGACTGTGAACTGACATTGGAAACTTTAGAGGTGTCGGCAGAGGGCAGTTAATCTGTCCCATGTCACCATGGGAGCAAAACCTTTGCTACTTATGGCTCTGATTTCACATGGAGTCACAAAACTCCCTGGAAGATTCCAAATCATATTTAAACTCTAGAGAACAGTTTGAAATAGAGATATTTCTAAACCAGATTATTAAGGTTTGCTGTAAGCTAGAAACTGGCAAACTAGTTCAGCTAAAGTAAGAAATGATTGGAACCATCACTCAGATGTTAAATCAAAGCCCAGCTCTGCTCAGCAGTCCTCACTTAATCCCCTCTCCCTTAGCCCCATTTCCCTTCTTCCTGGACAGGTCTGGCTAGAAGCCCAATCTTGGACAAGAGGCTTCCTGCCTCCGAGTCTTAGTTTCCTGTTTAGTAAAAAGAAAAATAAACCTGTGATCCAATTGTCAGCTCTGCTATAAATCTATTCCTTCCCCCAATGGATTAGATTCCTTGAATGGATTGGATTTCCCTCCATGGATGATCCAATTTAATATTTATTTATTCCTCTTTTGGAAAGAAAATTAAGGTACTTTATTAATATTAATAATGATCACACCTCACATTTATATAAGGCCTTAAGGTTTACAAAGAACCTCATCTCATTTAAACCTCACAAAAACCTGGTCATCTGGTGCTATTATTATTTCCATTCTATAGATGAAGGGATAGAAACTTAAAGAAGTTGAGTGACTTGCCTGAAGCCAGACAGCTGCTAAATATCCAAGGTGAATTTTGAACCCAGGTCTTCTTGATTTAAAATCTAGTGATCAGTGCTTCTTGCCACATCAGAAGACAGAAAATCACACTGGTTCTGTTCATTCCATTTAGCATCAGTTCATGTAAGTCTCTCCAGGCCTTTCTGAAGTCATCCTGCTGATTATTTCTGATAGAACAATAATATTCCATAATTAATATATCATAATTTATTTAGCCATTCTCCAAATGATGGAATCCACTCAATTTCCAGTTCCTTACCACTTCAAAAAGGGCTGCTGCAAACACTTTTGCACATGTGAATCCTTTTCCTTTTTTATGATTTATTAGGATATAGGCCCAGTAGAGACACTGATGGATCAAAGGATATGCACACTGTGATAGCCCTTTGGGCATAATGAAATACAAAATCTTACAAAAATGAATGTTGAAAACTATCTTTACATGTATTTCAGAAAATAAAATACTACTGAGAAAAATGTTTGTAAGCTCCCTGAGTGCAGGGATTTTTTTTTGCTTCTTGTGTCTTCAGTGCTTGAATTGAACTGAATTTAAGTCCAACAATAATTAATTGAAGTCCAACTTCAATTACTCTCAACAAGTGATTTGTCATATGATGTCTGCTTGAAGATATTCAATAAAGATATCAAGGTAGGCCATTCTACTTAGGGATCATTCTGAACTTTTTTGACTATTTGACTTCTACTTTTTCCCTAGTTTTATTCTCTATAGCCTTAAATAAGTCTGGGTGCCTCCTTTGAGAATCAGCTCAAATTCTATCTTTTGCAGGAGACATTTTCTAGTCTCCTATCATGGTTGATTAATTCTTATACATTCAGGAAAACTGGGGACAGTTCCAATGATGCTCCTTATATGAATCCCCCATGAAAGAGACCAGATGGGATAGAATGTCAGTCTTGGAACCAGAAAGACCTAGATTGAAGTCCCTTCCATATCTTACGCCTACTGGCTGGGTGGCTCTGGGAAAATGATTGTGCCCTAGGAGTAAGAGCAGAAAATGGAGAGAAGACTCCAACCTGCATTGGGAGTTCTTTATGAAACCACAGGTCACATGCTTGTCCTAATCTCCTTTGACAAAGGTTGACCCCAAAGCTAAAGAGCTATAAGATGGGATCTGGTACTCTATTGTCTCAAACATGTACTCCACATTTTAAATAACTCATTAAAAATGAAACTGAACAATGTGTAATTATAATGTCTAAACTTGTTCTTGAACAACAGATGTGAGAATGGATCCCTTTCTTTTCTGCAGACTTGGGACCCTACGGGAACACTTCATAATGATACCAGACCTGAATGATTATTGTTTCCTCTTTTCTTTCTTTTCTTTCATTTGTTTTAAGGAATTGTAGGAAGGAGTAAGCTATATTGAGAAAACAAAAGAAAGAGATATAAATATAAATATTTGTCTTTTACGAGTGAACAGAAAATGTCTAAAAGACCCATTGGAAGCCTTCTCTCTATGGGAGAACAGGAGAATGTAACCCAGAGGATGAGAAATTTGAATGAGTTGAAGAGTTGGGTCTATATTCATATGGCCATGAACACACTGAAATAAAACAATATCTCAGAGAGATGAAGGGATTTGCCCAGGGTCATGCAGGTGGTGGTTACAAGAGCCAAGACCTGTCTCTAGGTTGAATGTTACTGTTCAGTCATTTTAATTATGCCCGACTCTTTGTGATCCTCTTTTTTTGGTTTGTTTTTAGCAAAGATAATGGAGTGGCTTGCCTTTTCCCTCTTGAACTCATTTTTACAGATGAGGAAACTGAGGCAAACAGGATTAAATTATTTGCCCAGTGTCATATAACTAGTAAGTATCTTAGGCCAGATTCATGAAGATGAATCTTTCTAACTCCAGGCCTGGACTCTATCCACTGTTCCACCCTGCTGCTCTTGCTGTACCACATACCCATGCCTCAGATGCAGAAAATGACTTTCTTTTCTCAGAACCAATCCCTTTCATTTATTTCTCCAATGTTTTTCTTCCTTTCCCTTCCCTCAAAGGCAAAAATTGGCTGTTTGTTTTCTGATGGATCATCAGGCAGTGGTCCCTTCCAAGATATCTATTATCTGGGTTTCTCTTCACCTTTGTAATTATTTCCCCAATAACGACATGATCTTTAATTACCTTGGAATCGATTTCTCTCCCTGTTGAGCCAGTAGCTGCTGCTAAGATTGTGCCAGCAGTAGCTGATTGAAAATTCAATTTGCTTCACACCTTGCTCCCCATTAAGGATCTCTGTGCCTAAATATCATCACTGTTTGGATACTTAAAGGAGACACTTAGAACCAATCTTGGAATCTGTGGGCAACTGATTAGCAGGATGGGATATAGAATATAGCCCCTTGTCAGAGCCCACTGCACATTTCACAATGGCTTCTTCCTCTGTCAGCTGCATATAAGAAGGCAGCTAAGTGGCACAGTGGATAGAACACTGGATCTGCAGTCAGAAAGACCCAGGTTCAAATCTGGCCCCAGACTGGAAAGGACATTTAACCTCTGTTTGCTTCAGTTTTCTCATCTGAAAAATGAAGATCATCATGGCATCTACCGCTCTGGATTGTTGGGAGGACCAAATGAGATGATAATTGTACTTAGTACGATGCTTGACACATAGTAGGGACTATATAAACGTCACTGTTGTTATTATTATAATTTACTTACCTGACAGAAAAACCGAATCTCAGAGCTAGAAAGGCCCTAAAAGGCCACAAGATTCATTGAATCTATTCCTGAAAGAGAGATCATTTTACGGCATCCCTTAAAAGTGATCAATCAACCTTTGTCTGAAGACCTCCAATAAGGGGGCCACCTGTTACCTTCCAAGACAACCCATTTCTCTTTTGGAGATCATTAACCCTTAGAAGATGTTTCCTTACATAGAATCTAAATTTGTCTCCTGTCAAGTTACATTCTTTAATTTAACAAATGAAAAAGTAGGTATTAAACATTTGCTCTGTCAGGCACTGTGCTAAGCCTCTGGGATACAAACTTAAAAAAAAATAATCCCTGCCTTTAAGGAGATTATGTTCTAAGGAGGCAAAACATTGAAAATAAGAAAGTGGCAATATGGCAGAGGTATTATATTCAGGGAAGTTACAAGCATAGTGAGCAGAGCCATGGATAAGTGATAGACATCCCTTTTTACTGGAATGTTAGTATATATTAATTATTCCTAGTTTTTCAATCAATCAATAAACATTTGTTAAATGCGCACTATATACCAGGTGCTGTGCCAAGTGCTGAGTATATGAATGAAACAAAATTCAGTCCCTGTCCTTACATGTAGAATAAGGCTAGAGTTATTAAGAGATTCCAAGGAGATAATTTTGCAATATAATTTATGATATTAATATCTTATACAAATATTCCCTCTTATCATATTCTTCATCAACAATAGAGGAAAAAACAATACTTTAAGACTTGTAAAACACTTCTTCACAATCCTGTAAATTGGCTCCTCAGAATCACAATGCTGTTTTTGGTTGTCTTTGCCTTCATTCAATTGCTGAGCTGGCCTCTAATGTCTTTTTTTTTTTTTTTTTTTTTTTTTTTTGACACCTTGAAGCTCATAGATTTGAAATCTGGCCCATTCCATCTCTGAATGACCATTCACCTAAGATCAGAAAAAAAGAAACTTAATAGATGACATCATGAGATACATGGTGGCCTGCTGGGGAGAAAAGGCAGCTTCAGTTAGTGCTACTCTTCCATGTCAGAGGCTGACAGCTGTCCTTCCTTGATTAAAAAACTCTGCAGAAGACACTGTCAGCTCTAATCTTTTGCATCTTCGATTCCAACTCAAGCCTCTCCTTATATTATCAATCCTTTTGACTTCTCAGTCAATCAGAAGTTTCCTTGACTTCACTCATAGCTGGAAGTTTCACCAAGCTACTATTTGTTGGAGCAGCAACTGACAGAGAATGTGCTCTGTACAATTCATCAAGGAGGACAAATAGATGCATATTCTAAGGCCTTTTCTTTCATTGGCCAGTCCTTCCGTTTCAGAAGTGGACATAAAATAAATACAAGATTTGGGTACACTCACTGCTGGAGGGAAGCGTACCAGGAAAACCTTGCTTTGAAAGAATTAAGAATTAGAAGAAGGCTAGGAAGGAGTCTTTTCTAGGTCTAGGGAACAAACATAGAGATGAGAGATGAAATCTATAATAGAACTAGTAGGAACCAGAGTTTAGATTCAAATTCATATCTCTTAATCTCAGGGTTCTTTCTATTATCCCTTAATACAGTGAGATCCTGTGCTACTAATGAGTTTAGGGTTTTTCCCACTATCCCTTACTAGATTAAAATTCTACAGATGGTCCTTATGCATTGTTCATTGGTTTACACCTAAAGTCATGGTTAAATGACTTGATTAAAATCCCTGCAGCTGAGATTAGAACTCAGATTTGATTGTGAGATGTGCTTCTTCCACAGCACTAGGTGGCTTTTCTCCATTGCACTTTCAACATTTTTTTCAAATGCTTATTTGATCTTACTTTTTGTTTTTTTCAATCACAGGTAATCTTCCTGCTTTTTTTGACCTTTTAAGTTTTGGTGCACTATCACACGGTTATTCTTTATAAATTTCTTCCACTAAAATGAGAAATAGGTTTACTCTTTTTAACTGTCATGTAATAATATAAACAAAAACATTTAGTATTATATCCAACTTTTCTTATATTCTATTAAGGTCAATTGATATTTTGCAATTTGCTGCATCTGTACTGTGTTCTTATTATTTCATTTTCTATTAAGCCATTTAAATCACATAATAATTTCCCTGATGAACCTTTTCTCATCTTATTTTTTTCTGTGGACAGATCTCAATCATTTTTTTCTTCCCCTGAGATATAATATATTATATTGATCGATCATTTCTTTAAGATAGCCAATATTTATATAATTTAAAAAAATTATCTTCAGTGACTCCAAACTCTCTTGATCAGACATACAATGACTTTGGTGTTTATGTAGTAATTACATCAAACACTTAGCTCATGATTTGAGGTATGAAGACAGGAATGTAGGTCATGATGACCCCACAGACTTTCCTGAAAATCTGGTAATTGCTGTAAGGAAGGTAAAGACTTTTCTCTTTGTTCCTTTGTTTGAATGATTTTGAGGCTGTCATTCTACTATCCTGATCTCAGAGTCTGAATTGTAAAAGTGTAATGAGACTACTGTCCTGATTTCGTCATATATTTGTTTTGAAGATCCAGTGTTTTTTTATGTAAAGCTCTTTGTAAATTAAATCTTACTGCTGGAGTGAGTTATTGGCATTTTCATTGACTGATTCTGCCTACTTAAGTTCGAAAATTCTTCTTTTTGACTGGAGATATAGAAGAAAAATCAATATCCTTCATGTTTGTCTATATTTGTTTGTTTCTTCAGATGCAGGGACCAGATCTGAAGTGAGTCAGACTACTGAGAAGTGAATCAGACTATTACTTGAACATTTCTGTGAAAGAATTTTTCCTCCTTAGATTCATGAGTGATAGTCCTTGTGATTTCAGTTTGTGAGAACTCTCAAACTCTGATATCAAGGTAGATAAAATCCAAAGAATTCCTGTGAATTTGATAAAGTTGGAAAGAACTTGACACAATATTCAGATTTAAATCGCTCAAAAAAAAAATGACCTCAAGAAATGACTGTTTTCAGTAAATATAGGGAATGCTTTATTGTATAGACAGAGTTTATTCAGTCCCATGAGAAGTCAACTGAAATGACAATTTATCAAGGTCATCAATAGGTAAAGACCTTCAACTTCAGTTTAGACTTCACTGGACATCAGAAAAGGTATACTGGCAAAAAGCATTACAAATGTGATAAAGGAAGAAATTCTATTAGAAAATTTGCTTTTGAAAGAAACCTTAAGTATGTAATGAAGGTGCAACTACATTATCATCTCTTCCTTATTATTCTAGATTTCATGCTTGGGGCCATTTCCAGCTTTTCACATCTAAGTCTTGCCAGAGGACCTAGATGGCTCTGGAGACAAAGTGAGGCTGTTGGCTTTGCCCATTCCTCTTTCACTTAAACCCAGTTTAAGAGCGTGTGCTCTGTCCAACATCTAGCTGCCCCCCAAATTACTTTAATTTTATCTCTATGTGGATTGTATCCCTTGATAAAATCTAACTCTTTGAGATTAGAGTCTATTTTCCATTATATCTTTATATTCCTAGTGCCTGGCATCTAGGAACTTAATAAATGCTTGAATTATTAATAATAAAATAATTATAAATAAAATTGAATTATAGTTAACATTTGTAAGGTACTTGAAAATGTATAAGATGCTTTACATATATTATCCCAATGGTTCTCCACCAATACTGGGAAATTGGCACTCTCATTTATCCCCATTTTAGAGTAGTGGAAAATGAGGCTGACACTTGACACTTGCCCAGGGTTATGCAACTGGTAGATATGAGGTCATATTTGAATTTCATTCTTCTGAACCTCCAAGTCCAACCCCTAGCAGTAGTGGTATAGTTACTAAATTAACTCAGAAAATCAAAGAAATTTGCAAATTGGAAAGCAAATAACAGGGCTCAGATTTGAGCTCAGGTGTTCTCCCTCCAAATCTAGCATTGGATTGTTGGGGATGAAACATGATTACTTGTTTTATTGAATGTACCATCAGAATCCTCCCTTGTGAAGGCATTACAGGTAATGATATCCTTTTCTCAGCGCTATTGAGAAAGAAGGGTCAAGGTGAGAAAAGGTCCATATGTGAATCCAGGGTGAAAGGTGAAGGAGAAATAAATCATTGATTTAGAGCAAGATTCTCACCAAGATCATTTAATTATACTCAATTCAGGCTTCATCTCGTCTTGCTTGGATTACTACAATAACCTGACTCCCTGTGTCCAAGCCACATTCTAAATTGTCAAATTGATGTTCCGTTCTTTTCAGCCTTCTGCTCAAGAGAATTCAATGACTCCCCATAGAGACTAATGAAAAGCTTGAGAGACAAAGTTTCTGGGTAATTAATAATCATTAATTAATTTCTTCATTAGGCTAGCAAATAATCAATAAATTGATAGTCAGTGGTAACCAAAGACAAAACCACTGATTGCTTAAATACCTCCCTGACACATGAAAATCAACTCTCATTGGTGAATAATTAATGTGGGGGTAGACAATATTAATGAAGTGTTGGGCAAAAAATCTTCAGCTCCTTCTTCTGAGAATTTGATTTGATCAAAAAATTTAGCAGCTTCCAGTAATCTGGACAAAGGAAAATTCTTTGTAGTCTGTCTCTAAAGGAAATGATTAATTTTGCCCAAATCCTCTAGTTTCTGTGATCTTGCATGAGACTCCACCCAACTACAAGATCTGACAAACAAGTAATCTAGGTAAATTCTTGCCTTTAGGAAATAAGTCTTTAATCATTTCTTACAATCCTCCATTAAAATTAAGAGTTAAGCCAGGTCTGGGCAGAGATGGATTCTTTACCCCGAATTGTTGCAACTGATGAACTATTTCCAACTACAGCTATCCATCAGTTCTTCTAGATAGGACCATTTTTTAAAACAGCATCTTATTTTTCCAAATATATGCAAAGATAGTTTTCAACATTCACTTTTGCAAAACCTTGTGTTCCAAATTTTTCTCCCTTTCCTCCCTCCTCTTCCCAAGGCAACAAACAATCTGATTTAGTTTAAACGTACAATTCTTCTAAACATATTTCCATATTTGTCATGCTATGCAAAAAAAAAAATACAGATCAAAAGGGAAAAACACAGGAGAGGGGAAAAAAAACCAAGCAAACAAAAAACGACAACAAAGGTGAAAATACAATTGTTTGATCCACATTCAGTTTCTATAGTTCTCTCTGGATGCAGATGGCTCTTTCTATCCCAAGTTTATTGGAATTGCCTTGAACCACCACATTGTTGAAAAGAGCTAAGCCCTAGATGGAAAGTTCTGAAAGTTCAGATTTTTTTATAAAGTAAGGTTTGAGAAGGAGCTTCCTTCAGCCCTCTAAATAATGGAGAAAAGCAACTGAAAGAACTGAGGTGTTTAAAGCCATTTTAATATTATAAGGTCAGCTAGTTAACACCATAGTTCATAGATCAGGAGGCCTTCAGTCAGGAAGATCTCAGTTCCAATTTGACTTTAGATACTAACTAGCTGTGTGATCCTGGAGAAGGATCAAACTTAGCTTTCTATTTGCCTCAGTTTTCTCATCTGTAAAATAAACTAGAAAAGGAAATAGCAAACCACTCCAGTATCTTTGTCACAGAAACTCCAAATGGGTTCATGAAGAGTTGGCTACAATTGAAAATGACTGAACAATAGCAATAAAATTTATAAAGGTGATATAATAAGAACAGATTATGCAAAATTTGTGACATACTGTCCCATAAGTAGATGCAGAGTCTAGGGCAAAGAGGTCTAATGCTCAGGAAATATGTTGGAAAGGATCTTGATTTCTTAAAATACCTTTTTTTTTTCTCCTTTATGGGGATCTTAAGAGCTTCCCTCAGGTATGGTATAGTTCTTTGTTGGCTTCTTATGGATTTGTTAATCTAAGCCCAGTCTATCCTTGACTCCCACCATACACAATGCCATAAGCTGTCTGGATATGGTGCTATCAATTTATCAATATTTATTAAGCACCTATTATCTGTCACACAAGCCAGCTAAGAGGCAAAGTGGATAGTCCTGGGCATGAGGTTTTCATATTCCAGAGTGTAAATCTGACCTCAGACACTATGACTTTGAGCTAGAAAAGGAAATGACAAAGTGCTCCAGAAACTTTGCCAAGAAAATTCCAAATGGAATCATAAAGAGTCATACATGACTGAAAATAACTGACAAGCAACAAATGTGCTAGGCATTATGTTAAGCACTGAACATACAAAAAGAAAGAAAGAAAGAAAAAGAAAAGAAAAAAAGTAGTCTCTGCCCTCAGGGAGCTTACAATCTAATGGGGGAGACAAATTGCAAACACACAATACAAATTAAAAGGTTGTATTGGTATACATATGGATGATGGGAAATCCAGAATCTCTTTCAAAGCTCACAAGGTCCTCCTCCAACTGAGACAAGTGAGAGAGAACAAAACCTAGGTTGAGGACAAAGCTGAGGTCTCTCTTATTTTCCCTCCTCCGAACTTTTGTTTCCAGAATTTTACTGGAATAATATACTTGTTCTAATTCCTGGATAAATTTGGTCCTCAACTAGCTCGATATTTTTATTTTATTTTATTTATTTATTTAATGAAAGCTTTTTATTTCCAAAACATAATTTTTCAACATTGACTCTTGCAAAAGCTTGTGTTCCAAATGTTGCCTTCCTTTCCCCCACCCCCTCCACTGGATGGCAAGTAATCCAATATATATTAAACATGTTAAAATATATGTTAAATTCAATATATGTATAAATATTTATATAATTATAGCTTGATATTTTTAAAGATAAGATTTAGGGTATGATTAAATTGCTTCAGTTAATGCAAACATGATTTCTCAGTTTAAAACTTATGATTGAAACTAAAGCTTATAATGGAGATGAATTGATATCTTCTCATGTCTTTAAGGTATCAAGATATCATTTACTTTAAGGGGAGGTGTATTGATGTGATTAATTTACTCAAACATCCCCTCCTTTATATGTAAATGAGGAAACTGAGGCTTCAGGAAATGAGTGACATACCCAGGTGGCAAATTTAACAGCTGGGATTTAAATTCCTATGGCTCCAAAGCCAGCATGTTTTCTGTGCTTGCTTCTCATTGGCCTTTTTAGTCCTGCTCAGTTTTAGTGATGACTGCAATAGAGAAACCTGTAGGGGGAAAAATATTCCCCCTTTTTAATAACAAGGAGTCTCTATCTCCCTAGGAAGTGAGAGGCTCTGGAAATGTGGAGTACTATTGATAAGAAAAAAAAAATTACTTCCTTTCTCCAGGACACTAGCCAGGTAATTGTGTAATCCTGGTTTTTATAAACTCTTCTCATAACCTTCCCAAGGGCTTTGGGGGTCTGCAACTTAGATTCTCTTCTAAGACCCCAAGGATATTTTCCCTGTCCTTGTTTCTCATGTCATCCATACCTCAGGTAAACCACCTAGGGAGATAGAGGCAAGAGCCAGGGGCTGCCTTCTTTTCTTAGCAGCAGCACAGGTGGGTGAGCTGAGAGGAAAAAGATAGGTTTCAGTAGGGGGCTATTCCTGAGACTTGGTAGTACTGAATACTGGGTAGGGAGGTCTTCTTTAAAGTTTACCTGTTTTCTTTGAAGGCTGCTCTGGTTAGCATCCCTGCTGTTTTAGGTTATTGAAATCATAAGCCAGCCTCATTTCTTCCTATAGTCCAAATGTTCTCCTATTCTCTCATTTTATATCTGAAAAGCAGTAACTTTCTACTTCAACCCAACAGGAGCCAATCCAGAAGGAAACATAAAAAGAATTACTAGAAACTATTTTCTGGGTGACATGGCCCTCTCCCTAAGTTGAATGAGATCATAATGGATGAATGGGGAAAGAGAATAAAGAAGAGTAATCATAGTTTTTAATTAATTACATCAAGAGGTTGCATCACTCCATCTCCCAAAATCACTTGTTCTGCTGGCTTTGTGGAATAGCTATGTTTGAAACCTGGGAACAGCTCATTGTCCCAATAGGTGCTTGTGATCACCCCTTGCCTTCCTGCCTCAACTGAATTCCTTTGTCCTTCAGAGATGGCAGAACCTCCAAAAAAAGCAGGAGTCTCAACCTATGGTCAATTCTCTGAGTGGTATGGCCCCGGGAACAGAGGGAAGAGAAGTAGAACAATTTGTCACTGCTGGGAGATTTGATTCAATTTAGGATTTTCATGGAAAAGGGTAAGTCTTTCTGTATTTGATCAATACAGAAACAGCAGAGGGTCCCAGAAAGCCAATACTGGCATTTTTAATTCTGCCATCTAATAATGGATCCCAACAGAGAGCTACCTTGGTGCCAAATGAAAGCATCTGTCTTCTCTGTGGGACTCTGAATATAGCATGGCTCATTGGAATAGGCTTAACCCCCAAATAGAATGTTCTCCTGACCCTTGTACAGGCCTAAGTGGCCTGTGTTTCCTGCAAAGGGGAATTGAAAAGTCTTTGCCTATTTCTCTGAGCAGAATCTTCTCCAGGAATTAAATAAATATATGACCTATCCAAGCAATTAGGGGACACAGTGGTTAGAGCGCTAAATCAGGAGTCAGAAAATCTTGAGTTCAAATTTGGCTTTAGACATTTATTAGCTCATCTTTTACAAATTATCTAATTTGTGTTTATTTCAATTTCCTCATCTGTAAAATGGATATAATAATAGCATTTAAGAGTCATATACACATATTCACACACACACATATATATACATATGTAGACATATATGTATAGATATATATATATATATCTATACATATATTTAACATCACTTCCACTATTCCTGTGGGATTTCCTATAAAAACTCCTTTTTAGCATGCCATAAATACTCATTAATCTTTTCTGGACCTCCTGCATGATACTCCTTCTCTTATCTCCAGGCCTTTGTATTAGTTGTCCTCCTTCCCTAAAATGCTTTCCCCTTTCACCTCTACTTCACAGAATCCCCACCCCCACTTCCTTCAAAACTCATCTACATCTTCTATATTAAGTCTATTCTGATCCTCCCAAATCTCTGTAACTGTTGGGAATTTAACTTAATTTAGCTTGACTTAATACAATTATTATTTAAGTAATTAATAATTGTTTAATTGATTTTAATATAAATATAAATTTAATTTAACATAACATATTTATTTGTGCATATACTTGTATTTTTTCTCATGATTTCTTGTTAGAATGTAAACTTCTTATAAGAAAGAAATATTTCTTTCTTCATATTTGAATTTTCTGTGTCTAATAGAGTGTTTGCCACATAATAGGTACTTAGAAATACTTATTGATTACTTGGACCCCTAAACTCTCTGGGAGCTTGACATTGACTGAAAGATCCTCCTCATTGCCTTTCTCCAAAAGTCTGAATATGCTTTTCGAAGACTAGGTAGTTGAGGGGATTTAATACTGTCTCTCACTTCCACCACTGAGAGACCATGTAACAGTCCTTCCTTTCTGCCCAATCCAGGTCTGTTCTTGGTTCTACCAACCTCAAATCTGTGATTAAATCTTTGATAGACCTATACACAAAGGGCAGTCTTTTTGAATGATTCCATTAAAAATAGGGACAATTCTTGCCTACAATATTCTGAAGCCCTCAATTTATCCCTAGTTGCTGGAATTAAAAGAGGTGTGTCTTCAGCCTTCTTCATGACCTGCCAATGGTCATCTTCCATGAAAGAATACTTGTAATAAAGACTCAGCTTCTATGACCTCATTAAGTGGACCAATTCTTTTCAATTAATGCCCTAAAACCCAAAGAAAGATGTGCATATAGATCTAAAGTCATTATCTTTTAATATCCCCTAATGCTGTAACAGTAAAATATGAGATCATCGTCCTGGCATTTAACGATTTCTACAGTCTGGCTCTCCCAATCTTTCTTTTTTCATGTTAGTCATTTCTCACAAATCTATGTTCCAGTCAAACTATCCTTCTACCTGAGCTCCATACATAACATTCTGCCTTCTAATTCCTTGTACCTAGAGGAATCTTGGTAATGGTTTGGATAGAGTGCTAAGTCTGGAGTCAAGGAGATTCGAGTTCCAATCCTTCCTTCTGTCTGTCTCAGCATTCTCCACTATAAAATGGAGATATTGAGAGCATCTGCCTTGCAGAGTTGTTATGAGGATCAAAGGAGATATTTGTGAAGTGCTTGACATAGTGTCAAGAATGTAATAAAAGCTTAATAAATATTTGTTCCTTTCAATCCTGTGCTTTTGTCCAAGCTGTTTCCCATGTTTGAAATGTACTCTCTCCTTACCTCTGATTCTTATAATCCCTACCTGTTTTCAAAACAGTTCAGCCACCCATCTACCCATCTATTATTATTATTATTATTATTGCTACTATTACTACTACTATGACTACCACTACTGCTGCATATTCTTCTTCTTCTACTATTACTGATTAGAACTCTATCCCTTTTAAAAACACTTTCTATAGCCTGGCATATGCTTTGTATTTACTTATTTGTGTAATGTTAATTCCCTCCAGTAGTATGTAAGTTCTTTGAGAGCTGGAGCTGTTTCATTTTTGTTTCAGCACCAAGGACAGTGCCTGGTAGATGATAAGTTATTAATAATCATTAAACAAATGGCATTGAATGCTCTCATATTTCATTTGCTTTTAGAAAACAAAATGCAGTGGTTTATAAGCCTTAAAAAGGAGAAATTATATGTTAGATCCAGCAATAAAAAGTAAGGTTTCTTCTTGAAGATGATTGAAGAGAATGCTTGGCTATTTTTCCTCTGGTCATTTCCTATTAAGGTTACTCATTCTCTAGCTAAGAAACACTGCTCAGTGGAAGAGGGAGTTCAGTTTCAGAAGAGAAATGGAATTCTTATTAAATTAGAGAGGAAGGTGACAAGAGAAGTGTCAGACAGTTGAATGAAACTGTTTTGTTGAGCTCTAAAACCTATACCTAGTTTGTATCCATGATATTTTCTCCTTCCCCTATATCTAATTTTTCACAATTTTCCTGAGTGGTCGGAAAAGAGAGAACTTTGAGCACAAGCCCTCTTATTTCAGAGCACAAGTAATAGAAGGGCCACAAGTCAAGGGCCTCTTTCCTCTGAAGGCCTGAGGAATGATAGAATACTGAATTCTCTAGGACTCAGGATATTCCAGTTCTACAACTAGCCTTGATCAAGATACTTAGCTTCTCTGGCCCCCAGTTTCCTTATCAGTTAAATAACAATAATAGTTGACATTGACTCCAAATAAATAGTATACTGGATAGAGGACTGGATCCAGAATTAAGAAAATTTGAGTTCAAATCTAACTTCAAACACTTATTAGCTGTGTGACCCTGGGTTAGCCATTTAATTGCTGTCTCAGTTTGCTTATCTGTAAAATGGGGATTAAAACAACATCTACCTTTTAGATTTTAATGAGGATAAAATGAAGTTTCATTGTAAAGTGATTTGCAAACCATAAAGTGCCATAAAAAACTTAGTCATTTAATTCTGTTTGCCTCAGTTTCCTCAATTGTAAAATGAGCTGGAGAAGCAAACCCTTGCCAAGAAAACCCTAGATGGTGTCCTAAAGAATTGATCATAACTGAACAACAAAGGACACACTTCTCATTGGGATGTGAGAAATGTTTTGCCTTAAATATTTTAAGGTTTACAAAACACTATAGATGTTATGTCCCCTGAACTTTCCAACAACCCAGAAAACATCCATTCCTAGTGTGTAATTTGATATATATAAACTTCTCAGTTTATCCCTTTCCCCTAGGTGATGCTCTATAACATGCCAGTCCACAATTGTAGTGGAGGATGTAGAAGGCAGTGGTGAATGAGAGAGAAGAATAGATCAAGTTAATCTTACCCCAAACAAACATTGCTTTAAAAGAAAGATTTTGTTCAGTTGATCTTTCTGGATCTTCATTATTGACCATGAAACTTTGGGCATTAAAGAGGATTGTTTAGAGGGCATTCATTAGAAGGCATTTTTTCAGGATTGTTTCCTTATCTTTAAAATGGGGATAATGATAACTAGAGAAAGATATTGCTAAATTGGAAAGTCTCCAGAGAAAGGCTGGCAGAATGGTGAAGAACCTTGAGTTCATGTCAAATGAAAGAAATGGGTGTTAAAGAGAAGACTCAGGAAGACATTGATAGCAGTTCAAATATTTAAAGGGCTGTGGAAAAATGGAAGAAGATTAGCTTGATTCTGCTTGGTCAACAGGAACAATGAGTGAAATATGATAAAGAAAAAAAGCTTCATAATTATTAAAGATCCCAGCATGGAATAGATTGCCTCAGGCTATTTGGAGGTTCTTTTAATCTTTTTGGATTTTGTGATTCTGTAACCGTAACACTCACTTTTCAGGATTCTTGAAAAGTTCAGGGGACTTAACATCTGTAAAGTGCTTTGCAAACACCTCAGGCAAAACTCTTTTTCCTTCTGGATGGGGAGTGTTTCCTTTGCTGTGGTCCATTTTCCTAAAAGCAACAAGTAACCTTTTGGTTTGTTTGAATCCTATTTCTAATTTGCCAGGAGACTTTGGAGGGGTGATTTGTTTTCTCTAAGCCTCAGTTTACAAATATGTAAATATTAAGTCATTATCATTATCATCATGATAGCTGCCATTTATACTTAGTGATTCAAAGTTTGCAGAAGGCTTTACAAACATTTTATCTTTTGACTGTCATATCATCTCATGGGTTGGGTAGTACAAGTCCTATTTTATAGTGGTCCAGAAAAGGGGAATATTTTGGTTGTCAAGATCACATAGCTACTGTCTTCTTAATGCTCAGTTCCTAGATTACAATTTCATGCTACCCCATGCTATAGATAACTCCTATGAGAAAATATGTTCTTTTTGATTGAGAGGAATTGTTTTATTCTTTCAACTTGTACCCCCACCCACCCTTGACAGTGCATGAGTAGATGATTAACAAATATTTGCTGATTGATTGATTCATAGTGTATTAATCTCCCCTTCAGGGAAAATGTCAACTTCCCATTTCCCCTGCCAAATTTGTCATGCTTCTGATTCTGTGCTCTGGGGAGGCAGGACTTTTCTTACTATTCAATAAACAAACAACAAGAAAAAGTATTTTTAAATTTATTTTTATTTTTTGCTTCTGGCAAAATTGACCAGAAAAAAATGGGGAATTTTTTTTTCCATCTAGTAATGAGAATAGTTTTGCCTCAGGTGCAAAATGTCGGCCCTAACTCCATTCATCACCCCTCAGATACCAGTGCATTAGGAAGGATGATGGGAGCACAGGCTTCGTGCCGGCTGCCCATCCATCGACTTTAATTCCAGGGCTCTGGGGGAAATGAATTGCTGGCTTATTTAAACCTGTTTCCCATAAACCTTGACAAAGTCTTTCATTTAAAGGAAAAGAATGTGCTTCATTTTCAAAACTTGCTGTTTGCTCTACTGAATACAGCATGCAATCTGTCTCTGATGAATCCTGTGCTTTCTCTCTCCCTGTGATTGGAGGAGGTTTTATTGGCATCATTTTATCTGGCTGGGGAAAGCAAGTGACTTTGTCTAAAATCACCTCTGTGAGTTCCTAGATTAAAGGGTGTAATTATTTATACCAGAATCTAAAGAATAAAGGAGATCTGGATTTAGGCCCCAAGCATCCCAGGAAATATTCAGAAGTTTTGCCCAGAGTTCAAATTCAACTTTTGTTCAAATCTCGATGATCATGAAGTGATTTGAACACTTAATAACCCCCTCCCTAACAGTTAGATTTAAAGCTTAAGAGACCTCAAGGACCATCTAGCCCAGCTGCCTAGGGAAATAAAATGACTTAAGTCACAAAGATAATAACTATCAGAGGCAGAATTGGAACCTAGCTCCCCTAAATCTAGAGCTAATACTCTCATGCTGGGACTATGTCATTTCAGTCTTTATATATGTACCCAGTGTTTAAAACAGTACCTTGTATTTAAGTACTTATTGAACTAGATGTTGAATCAATAGTGGGATTTCAGTAAAGTTTGAGAGACTTCTTGCCAGGATAGGTCAGAAGATGCTCAGGGTTAGATTAGATGCCTTCTTGGGTCACTTCTAGGTCTAAGATTCTATGATAAAGGGGGGAAACTAGTTGGTGATAGAATATTGGTTCTGGAGTCAGGAAAACGGGAGTTCATTTACTAGCTGTGTGACTCTGGGAAAGTCACTTAACTCTAATTTTTACACATTTTCCTAGTCCCCAAATAGATTCTGTGACAAACTTTTGGAGGGCAAACCCTTTTTGGTGAATATTAATTCTAATATTTAGTAATTAAGAGTTGGGCATGTGGGCAGATTCAATGTTTTCCATTTATAAGCATCTTGGCTCTGATGTGACACTTATATAGCAGTTATCCCAAAGAGTTGCTGTATAAGATATCTCATGCACTTGTAGGAGTGGCTCCTTAGGGACCAAGCACCAGCCTATCAAAAATGTATTGAGAGATAAGCAGAGTAGCAAGACAAGCCAATAAGCCTTGGACAATAAGAAGTATAAGAGTGAGACACATTAAAGATCATGTCTTTTGAGGAATAATGAGGAAACTGAGGCTGAGGAAGGACGAAGGACTCAACCATGATCAACCAGGCAGGAAGTAGTAGATAGTTTATCATTCAGTTATTCTGTCATGTCCAAATCTTTGTGATCCCATAGATTATATTATCCATGAGGTTTTCATGACAAAGATGCTGAAGTGGTTTTGCCATTTTTTTCTCAAATTGATTAAGGAAAACAGGATTAAGTGACTTGCTCAGAGTCACCTAGATAGTGTTTGAGGCTGGATTTGAACTCAGGTCTTCCTGACTCTAGGTCCAGTTCTGCATTCATCCACTGAGCCAGCTTAATAAGTCATTATGGTCCATTTTATTGTTGTTTAATTTTCATGATCCCATTTGTTTGTTTGGTTGGTTTTTTTTGCAGAGATACTGGTTTGCCATTTCCTTCTCCAGTTCATTTTACAGATAAGGAAACTGAGGCAAAGAGGGTTTTGGGACTTGTGCAGGGTAATACAGCTAGTGTTTGAGTCTGAATTTGAACTCAGATCTTTTTGATTCCAGTGACTTTACCAGGTTCATATAAGTGTCTGACGTCACATATGAACTGACACCAGGCCAGAAAGCACTTTATCCCCTGTTCTACCTAGTTGCACAATAATCAAGGTGATAAATGTTTATTAAGCACCACTATGGGCCAGGAACTGCACTAAGCAATAAGAATACAGGGAAAGTGAAAAGACAGTTCCTTATCTCAAGAAGTTTGTAGTTTAATGGGAGAACAACATACAAGTGACTATGTACAAACAAGATAAAGGATGGATAAATTGGAGATAATCATTGGAGGGAAGGCACTGGCATTAATGAGTATAGGGAAAGGCTTCCTGTAGAAGGTGGGATTTTATCTGGGATTTCAAAGAAGATTGAGAACCTAGAAAGTGAAGATGAGGAGGCAGAACTTTCCAGACTCGGGACAGCTAATGAAAATGCTCTGAGTTGAGGGATGTAGTTTCTTTTTGAGGAATTGGAAATAGACCAGTGGACTGGATCATAGAGAATGTGAAGGAGAGTGAAGTGTCAGAAGGTTGGAAAGGCAGCAAGGGACTGAGGTATAAAGGATTTTGGAGATCAAATAGAAGATTTGATATCAATCAGATCCTGAAGGTACTAGGGAGTTATTTGAATTTATTTAATAGGGGACTGACATGTCAGTCTGTGCTTTAGTAAGTTCAATTTGACAGGAAAAAAAAGAAAAAAAAGCAAGAAATGTGTCCATACCTTGGCAGCTTTATGAATTGCCTAGGCACATATACTGAATTACAAAATTTAAGTATTTAACTTATCCAGAACAACAGCATGAAATTACTAAATATGCGTTTCTTTTTTGCATGTGTGTGTGTGTGTGTGTGTGTGTGTGTGTGTATAAAGAGAGAGAGAGAGAGAGAGAGAGAGAGAGAGAGAGAGAGAGAGAGAGAGAGAAAGGAGAGAGAGAGAGAGAGAGAGAGAAAGGAGAGAGAGAGAGAGAGAGAGAGAGAGAGAGAGAGAGAGAGAGAGAGAGAAAGGAGAGAGAGAGAGAGAGAGAGAAAGGAGAGAGAGAGAGAGAGAGGAGAGAGAGAGAGAAGAGAGAGAGAGAGAGAGAGAGAGAGGAGAGAGAGAGAGAGAGAGAGAGAGAGAGAGGAGAGAGAGAGAGAGAGAGAGAGAGAGAGAGAGAGAGAGAGAGAGAGAGAAAGGAGAGAGAGAGAGAGAGAGAGAGAGAGAGAGAAAGGAGAGAGAGAGAGAGAGAGAGAGAGAGAGAGAGAGAGAGAGAGAGAGAGAGAGAGAGAGAGAGAGGTGGGGAGAAGGACTATAGCTAAGGCAGAATACAGGGTGCAAAAAAGAAGAGGGCCCATTTAACAATGAATAGATACACTAATTTTTACTAAAGTATAAATGACTTCTATCAAGAAAATTTTCTTTATGAGAGTACAATGTAGGAAAAAAAGCAAAGTTTGACATGGTAATCAATTGTTCCTTTTAGTATTTGAGACATCCCCTGGGGAGATTTTAAGAATTAATTGGGGTATGCCATCTTTAATCTGGGAGGATCAATTTCAATGTAATATAGATATACAATCCAAAAGTTAATTAAAGCAAAGCATTGCTCGTACAATTCATTCAGATTTAGATAAAAACACTGTGGGGTTCGTCAAACTGTTATGTAAAAGACATTATATTAACTTTTCCTTCTGTGAAACCATTAAAAAAACAAATTAAAGAGATATTGATTGAATTTCATGGCTATTCTGTACAGTAGGAAAGAGAAGGAGAACTTTTTTGTGAACCAACCAAGTGATGAACCACAGAATATTGGAGCTGGGAGATTTTTAGAGCAGGGAATGTCAGGGCTGGAGGCGACATAGAATAGTGGATGTCATAGTTGGGAGAAGCTTTCAAACAGAGGATGTCCTAGCTGACAGGGGCCTTAGAACACAGAATTTTAGAGCTGAGAGAAGACTTAGATTGTAGATAAAAATTATAAAGTTCATAATAACAATTTATAAGGGAAAATAACTATCAAAAAACTGAAGAAATTTGATCAAAACAATGATAAATCACAATTTCAGAGAACTAGTAATGAAACATGATCTCCCCACTTGACAGAGAGGTGATTGATTCAAGATGCAGAATGAGGCATACATTTTAACACACAGACAATATGGACATCTGTTTTGCTTGACCATGTATATTTGTTACAAGGTTGTTTCTTTTTAAATTCTTTTTCTTTCTTTTCTCAGAGGGAAAAAATGTTTACAAATTGAAAAAAAAACCTAAAGAATATAGAATGTCAGAGCTAGAAGAGGTCTAGACCTCAGAATATCAGAGGTAGGAGAATTAAAACACTGACTGTCAGAGCTAAGAGGGGCCATAGACATTATAGCATATATCCCCATTCATAGATGAGAAAACCTGTCCAGCTCACACAGCTAGGAAGAACCTAGGACTTCTAGTTTCCCTTGCCTCTCTCTACCTTTCTTTCTCCCCAATTCCACCCCCCAAAAAGGGATGGAGTGATAGCTTCTCCAATACATCATTTCACTGGATGGATGTTTTAAGCTTTCAGAAAGATCTGAGAGGAAAACTAAGAAATATCCGAGGAGGAGGGAATGTTTGGAGCCAAATGCCATTAGCATGTTGAAGCTTTGAATTGGTAAGTCCCAACCTTCACTCGTTATCGATTTTCTCTCTTGGCTCAGAGAGGTAATTTGTTCTCATGAAAGGCAAAAAGAACCATTACAAGAAATTTTCAGGAGCATCAAGGGGAGCACAGCCAGCTTACTCGGCCAGTTTGACAGCATCACAAGGTAGCAATGCTCAAAATTAGGTTTAATTATATAGGGATGATGCATGCTGGATGGAATTTTTGGAGTGCATGGCACACACACATTTTCTACAGCTGTGATTACCTCGTTCAGACACTTTCTGCCTATATTGGGGTGGGGAGAAGGAAGTAAAGAGAAGCAGAGAGGGTTGGAGAAAGATAAAGTGAAAAAAGAGACAAAGGCAGAAAAAGAGGAAAGTCAAAAACCCAGAGACACACAGAGACAAAGAGACAGAGAGATAAATAAAGAATGTAACAGAGACAAAAAAAGCAAAAACAAAGAAAGTTAGAAACACAGAGATGGAGAAACAGAGAATGACTGGGAAAAAGGCAAAGATAGAGACAAACATAGGAGTGATTTAATATCTTCTTGGAAACAAATCCCACAAATCATCAGAAATGCAAAAGCTTTTGGATAATCAATCTAATGATGACAAGAGAAGAAAAAGACACTGGCAAATGAAAAAGAAGAAAATCCAAGGTTTTGTACAGTTTATTTGCCATTCTCGTCCTTAATCAAATCAATGGAACAAATGTTTATTAAGTCTCTATTAGGTGCTTATGAGAGGCAGTGTGTCCAGTGGATAGAGTATCTTCAACTACCTAGATATTAATTTACTCTCTCCCTAACTAAAATATATGTTCCTTGAGGACAGGAACTGTATTTTGGTTGATTTGTTCATTTGTTTTACCTTTCTTTGTATACTCAGTGCCTGGCACATAGTTAATAATTAGCAAATGCTTGTTGACAAACTGATTCAAAGATGGGAACACCTGGATCAACATCTCACCTCTGACACATAATAATAGCTAATGTTTATAGAGTGTTTGCTATGTTGTTAGGCACTGTGTTAAGGTCTTTTAAAGTACCATCCCATTTGATCCTCACAACTACTCTGGGAGGTAGGTGGTATTGTTATTCCCATTGTACAGATAAAAGAAACAGAAGTTGTGATTTGGCTAGGGCACTCAACATGTCTAAGGCTGGATTTGAACTCAGGTTTTCCTGACTCTAGACCTAGCACTTTATGCTCTGCATCCCCTAGGTACTACATCCTGGCTGCCTGGTCCTAAGCCAGTCACTTGCTCTTGATAAATCTCTAAGACTGGACATTGCAGAGAAAGTACTGGCTTCAGTAAATTCCCAGATCTAGTCCTTTTCCCTTTCTTCATATATGCTTAGCATAGTAGTCAAGGGATAGAGAAAAGAGAAATAGCAGGGAGTCCCAGCCCACAAGTAACTGCCAGGATTATTGGGAAAAGGAAACTTTCTCAAAATTGGTGAGCATGACTGTATTAGAGCTACCCGATCACAAATCTAGAAATGCTTGTTCATCATTTTTTACATAAAAATATTTATTTTTATAAATATTTATAAATATAAATATTTTATAAAAAATAAAATTTATAAAAAATAATGGTATACTTTCATATACTATAACTTATTCAGCCATTCCCCAATTGATGGGTATCTACTCATTTTCCAATTCTTTGTTACCACAAAAAGAGCTGCTACAAATGTTTTTGCACATGTCGATATTTTCCCTTCTTTTATGATTTCCTTGGGCTACAGACCCACTAGAGACATTGCTGGATCAAAGAGTATGCACAGTTTAATAGCACTTTGGGCATAGTTCCAAATTGCTCTTCAGAAAGGAGGATCCTTTCACAACTCCACCAGCAATGTTTTAGTGTCCTTTTCCCATCTTGGCTCCAACATTTCTCATTATCTTTTCCTGTCATCTTAGACAATCTGAGAGATGTGAAGTGGTACCTCAGAGTTGTCTCAATGTGCATTTCTTTAATCAATAGTGATTTAGAGTATTTTTATATGACTATAGATGGCTTAAATTTCATCATCTGAAAATGTTCACATCCTATGTCCACTTATCAATTGGGAAATGACATGTGTTCTTGTAAATTTGACACAGTTCTTTATATATTTTAGAAATGAGGCCTTTATCAGAAACACTGGCTGTAATTTCCCCCCCCCCCAGATTTGTTCTTCTCTTTTAATCTTGTTTGTGTTGGTTTTGTTTGTGACAGATCCAGAAATTAAAGAGAGTTCATAAGCTAGCCAATCCAAACCCTCCTTTTCCCCATCTACAGAGAGGAAAATGGAAGCCCAAGGACTTATATGTCCAAGGACATTTAAGAGGGCAGAGCTGGAATTCAAATTAAGGACCTCTCCACTGATTTCAGAGCCAATGCTGTTTACCAACTAAGCTATATCTCTTATTCATAGTTTCTCAGAGTTAGAAGCCCCCCCCCCCCCGCCCTCGATCATCTAATACAATCCTTACCTGAATCCTTCTCCTTCTATAATGTCCCCAGAAAGTGGTCATCCAGCCTTTGCTTGAAGTCTTCCCAGAAAGGGAACCCACCAACCTTCCAGGCATCCCATCATCACCTTGGGACAACTTTTATTGTGAGCATATCATCCTTTAAGTTTCTCTTCACATCTCTAACAGTATCCTTTCTCTTACTCTCTCAGCAGAAGGTCATTTCTACTTTTATTCCAGTCTCTGATAATGAAATGGTTCTTCCCCTCCGCAAAGCCAACTCATCTATCTATCTATCTATCTATCATCTATCTATCTATCTATCTATCTATCTATCTATCTATCTATCATCCATCTATCATCTATCTATCTATCATCTATCTATCATTTATCTATCTATCTATCTATCTATCTATCTATCTATCTATCTATCTATCATCTATCATTTATCTATCTATCTATCTATCTATCTATCTATCTATCTATCTATCATCTATCTATCATTTATCTATCTATCTGTCTATCATCTATCTATCTATCTATCTATCTATCTATCTATCTATCTATCTACACACACACTCTTTAAAAAATGAACTTAAAATGCTTTGTCTGAGGCCAGATCTGGTCTCAGGTCCTTCTGATTACAGAACTGGTGTTCTATCCACATGTCACCTAACTACCCCTATATCTGCTCCTATCTCTTCCTGCTTTCTCCACAAGGCTGTCCCCATTATTCTTCATTCCCCCTAATCCTTAACCTTTCTCTACCTCTTAACTTTTTTCTTGATACTCAAATTTCTCCCAACTTTTAATACCTTTCCTCAAATCTCATCATCTCTGCTAATTATCGTAATTTATATCTTCTCTCCTTGGTCAACCTTGAAAAATCCCTCTACACTCAATGCCCCTCACCTTCTTCTCTCTGATTCTAATAGCTGCCAGGTTTTCCTAAAATTCATTCCCCTACACTACAAACTCCAATGATATCCTGTTATATCTAGGATAAAATGTAACCCCCTATCTCATGGCTATATTTAACATGAAGCTTTTCCCCTTGTTCCATTGATTGCAAGTGCCATCCCATCCACTGTCACCTTGGATTTACTTTGTTTATGTCACATATACTTTTCTGTTGTCTCACCCATTAGATGTGAGATCTCCAAGGACAGGGACTATTTGGCTTTTGTCTTTAGATTTCCAAAGTAGTGTACCTCCTTAACAAAATGCTTACTGACTGTATAATCTGTTCTCCTGTGCTGTTCTCCCCTTCTGCTCTCTTTATAACCCAAAAATATATGGAATCATAGAATTACAGAATCTCAGTATTGGAAGGGTCCTCAGATTATCTTGTCCATAGCATACATAAACAAAAACATTCCCTCTATATAATGCCTAACAACTTTTCTTTAAAAGCTTCCAGGAAGGGAGAAGTCCCTGTCCCCTAAGTAGCCCATTCCCCTTTCTGAACAGGTATACTTCTTAGGATGCTCATTCATTGTGCTGTCCACTTTCAGCCAACTGTGGCTTCAAGAAACTGTAATATATACAGTGACCACACTATAGCAAACCATTTCAACAGATGGGCTAAACCAGTTTGATGGTAACCAACAAGCTTCAAAATTGTGAGTTTGGGGGGGTGACTATTTCAGGCATGTGAACCCCCCCCAGGAAGAATGGGTGGATGAGAACAATTGTTTTGTTGGTCATGAAGACATCTGAAGCAGGTGCTGTGGAGCACTAAGAGCTTGGTTAGCCATTGAAGACATCAAGGACATCCACTGTGTTCCACGTTATCTCTACTCATTTTGTTCTGTCGCTGAACTTTGATGACTCAGAGAGTGAGGCTGACTCCTTGACACAACTTTGTCTCACTTCAATTCATGTGAAAAGCAAAATATCACACTGATATCATCATCCCCGTTTAAAAAAGGACAAACAACAATTCTTAGGAAGTTTTCAACTATATAGAACTGACATAATTTAAATTTCTATTTCAATTTCTATCCTTTGTTCTTTGTTCTGAACTCTGGGGCCAAAAAGAAATAATTTAATCCAGTTATATAACTTGACTTCCATAAATCAAAGAGTCCCAAATCAGTACTACATATCAATAGTTGACTGACTATTCCCCCCCCCCCCATTAGATAAACTCCTTGAAGGCAGACTCTTTTTCCCTTTCATTGTGGCCCAGGCACTTAGCACATATTGAGTGCATAATAAACACATGTTGACTGTATACACCAATAGTATTGCAGAGTTAGGTATAAACCTACAAGATTGTGCTTCTCTTCTCAGAGTCTCTCTTTTCCTTCCAGTTTTACCCTTTGCTCACATCTGTTCTAATCTGGCATTCTCCCTCTTCTCCCCTTTCCTACCTAATGCTTTTTCTTGGCCAGTTCTTCCCCACTGTAGGTATTTGCCTATCTTCAATTAACCTTGGACCTCCTAGTCATGCTATCATCATCTCATAATGGCCAAATTAGGCTTTTGTTTTACAACCATCATTAAAATGATGAAGATTCTGGAACGGTGCCCAGGACAGGCTGTGCCTGATCCAAAAGGTGTTGTTGAGGTTGCCAAATTATGCTTGTTCTCTTAACTCCAAATTATGTCCAGCCAGCCACATGATCCTCCTCCTGCTGAGGGGGCTGAGATTAAAGGGTCTATTAGATCTGTGAATAGGGCTTTTTTCTCTTTACCCAATTCGCTGAGCTTGAAGATTTTATCATTGAGTAGAATTTGGCTTTCTGGAGGAAGCATTACCTTCCCTCCTCTCTTTCTTGCCTGCTCTAAAGATGAAACAGACTTAATTACCTTGTCCTGGGCAAGGCTGAAGTTTTCTGTTATCAGTGAGCTGGTTTCATCATTAGTCGTGTGCCCTCACTCTTTACCTTGGTTGAAAAGGTTTTTCAGCAAAAGTTTCATTAACAATTCCAAAGTCAAGAGGTTAGAAAGAAAAGTTTAAGCTCATAGGATCTCAAAGTTGGAAGAGACTACAACAGCCATCTTATCCAATCCACATCTCCCAAAGAATTCTCTTTACAATATTCCTGAGGAGTTTCCATCCAGCCTTTCTTTTCTGGAAGTCAATATAGCCAGCAAGAGCCATTCCCTGACCTTCAGAAGCATCTCAGCCCACTTTGGGATAGCTCTAATTGTAAGGAAGTTTTTCCTTACAAATTTTTGATTCATTGAAATTTCCAACCATTACCTCTAGCTCTGACCTCTGGGGTCAAGTACAATCAGTTGAATTTATAAACCATGTTATAACCCTCCAAAAATGTGAAAACAGCTCCTATGTCCCCCTAAGTCTTTTCTCCTATGATCTAAACTTCTCCAGCTCTCTTTAAGCAGTCCTTATACTTTAGCAGCTAGATGATGCAATATATGGTGGTGGACCAGAATCCAGGAAGATCCTGAATTCATCTCCAACTTCAGATGCTTACAGCTGTGTGACTCTGAGCAATTTTTGTAACTTTTGTCTGCCTCAATTTCCTCATCTGGAATTATACCACCTCCCTACTGTGAAGATAAAATAAAATAATATTTTTAAAGATCTTTATAAACCTTGAAGTACTATGTAATTGCTAGCTATCATCATCATCATCATCATCATGTCATTGTCATCTGGCATGGTGTAGAGGCCTTTCCTTGTTCTGATTGCCATCCTCTGTATATTCTTCAGCTAAAATGGTTATGGGCTTGTAGAGATTCATGAACTGGAAGCTGTTGATTTTATTTATTTGTTTTGGGGCAGTTGTGCTTGGGTTATTTGCCTATGGTTGCACAGCTATTACCTGAGACCAAATTTGAACTCAGGTCCTCCTGACTCTGGAGAGTGCTCTAATCACTACACCACTAAGAGGCTCATATTGATTTGTTTTTTTTGTTTGTTTGTTTTTTTTGCAATATTTTGATAACTATTGTTTCAATATGTTTAGTTTCCTTTGTTATTTTATGTATAGTATTTACTATACTTAAAAATCTCATTCTGGAGCAGCAAGGTTGCACAATGGATAGAGCACCAGCCCTGAAGTCAGGAGGACCCGAGTGCAAATCTGGTCTCAGACATTTAACACTTCCTAGCTGTGTGATCCTGGATAACTCACTTAGCCCCAATTGCTTCAGCAAAAAAAAAAAAAAAATTATACATTTAATTTATAAATTATTTATTATATATATCATAAATATATATATATATAATTTATAAATTATAAATTTAAATAATCTTAGAGTCCATCCATTCTAACAGATGAGGAAATTGAGGCACATAGAGGTTGTGACAGAGAAGTCTTACAAACAATAAAGGGAAAAGGAAGAATTCAAGCCCAGCTTATGTAACTTCAGATTCAGCCCTCTTGCCTTATACCTCATTTAGAACCAAACGCAATACCTCAGTTGTGGTCCAACTGAAGTAGTAAAGAACAATCCCCTTCCCTAATGCTCTTTCACTTTACTTTTCCATGACTAAAGCCTGGGTAATGAATAAGTCAAAAAATGACCTAATTTTCCATCGCAAAAATATCAATCTGGAAATTTTGGCCAGAACAAAAAACAACTGCTATGTATACTCAATCTAAAACATAAGAACCTAAATGATGAGCCAGAGAGAGTTGAGTGTTGTGTCAGAAAAACTGAGACCTGGAAAAGACCTTAATTTGGAGAGGTCAAAGTTATCCACTTTCATCTTACTACTGGATTATAATGACTCTCAAGCTCAGAGTGAGGCTGAGGATTTCCCACAATTCTGTTTTACTTAAATCCAATTTAAAAGCTAGTCAAGATATCATCACACTCGTTATTGCATTGATCCTCTTCAAGAATGAAGGATAAAGACAGAGAACAGAACCAAAATAGAACATTAATTTTATTGGCTACATTATTACATTGTTTACCATATAGAACTTGTAGGCTACTATTACTACCAGATCTTCTTCTGACAAATTACTGCCTAACTATGCCTACCCATCTTGTATTTGTGAAGTTGATTTTTAACAATAATAATAGCCCTTATATAGCACTTTCTATATTTATAAATATAATCTCATGTGATCCTCATAACTGTCTTGGGGTAGGTTCTATTATTATCCTGATTTTATACTTGAGTAAACTGAGGCAAATGGAAGTTAAATTATTAAATACTAGTAAGTTTTTGAAGCTAAATTTTTAAAAATTAAATTTAAATTCTTCCCTAGCAACCACAGCTGGGGCATAAAGGATTATTAAAACTATTCCTATCATGCTCTTATTGTCCTCCAAATAATACAGACTGGCTCCTGGAGATGTCCCCTTATCCTGTTATTCCTCTTGGGAGAGATCTGGCCCTCCATTCCTGGGTCATTCTTTGGACAATGGGAACACATTCGTGGGAGACTTGTAATTATCCTTTGAGCTCAAATTGGGGACACAGTATTCTTTATTTGCAAATAAATTACGCAGTTGGCAGCTCCAAAATAATTAGGACACATTAAATTTTTAAATAAAAATCTGTTGTCGATGACCAGAAAAAAAAGATAAGAGGAGACAATAAACAAAAGAGGTTGCTGTGGTAACGTGGGTTACACTAATCACACTGGCTTCTGGTGATCACGAGGAGGTGGGATACTCTCTGCAGGCCTCCTGGATTGAAACCCCATTTTGTGCTGCCAGCCAGGCTGAGCAGGTAATCTCTAACTTGACTCTTTCAAGCTGGCCTTGAACAAATCAAGTTTGCTGTGTTCCTTCCCCCATCCCCAGCAAAGTGAGAAACAAAGAGCCAACTTTCTAAGGGAAGTAGTTTGTGAAAAAGTTTGACCAAATCTATCAGCCCATGACATTAACCATGCTATTGGGCCCATTAGACTGATATTGCATTTGTCCCAAGGATGGCAATGGGAGCGAATGAAATTTTGTATTTTTAAAAAATGATTCTATTGTAAAATCTTCCTATGTTATTTTAATTAACAAGAGATTTGTTGTTGTTGTTGTTCAGTCATTTTCAGTCATATCTGACTCTTCATGATCCCATTTGGGATTTTCTTAGCAAAGATACTGGAGTGATTTGCCTTCTCAAGGTCAAATTATAAATGTGGAAACTGAGGTAAACAGGATTAAGTGACTTGACCAGGGTTACACAGCCAGTGTCTGAGGATAGGTTTGAACTCCAGAAAAACAAATTTTTCTGACTCCAGACATGGCTCTCTAAGCACTGTGCTCCCTGGTACATAGTAAGCATTTAACAATTGCCACTTAATAAATGCTAGGCATTTAATAACAGTTACTTAATAAATGTTTATTGATTGATTTGTTGTTCAGTTAATTCAGTTGTGTCCAACTCTTATGGATCCCATTAGGGTTATTTTGGCCAAACATATTGGAGTGGTTTGTCAATTTCCTTCTTCAGATCATTTTACAGATGAGAAAACTAAGGCAAATAGGGTTAAGTATCTTGTCCAAAATCACATATTTTGTAAGTGTCTGAGGTGGATTTGAACTTAGATCTTCTTGATTCCAGGCCAGATACACTATCCCTGCACCATCCAGCCATTGTAAGAAGAGATTATTAAACACATATTATGTGCCAAGTATTGTGCTAGCCCTTTAGGAAAATGCAAGTCTTTGTCCTTGAGGGGTCATATTCTATCAGAGAAAATAACTATTTTGTGTGCCTGTTCATACATACATGTGTGCAGTCATGCATACAACCACACACAATGTACATGTGAGCAATACAAGGTCTATAAGGTAATCGTGCACATACATGTGAACATATATACATGCAATGTGTCATGTATGAGTATGCATGGATTTTTATAGGTTTACACATGCAAAACTATCTAAAACTAAAAGATAATTTTGGAGAGTTCAGGAAAGATCTCATGTAAGAGTCAGCGCTTTAGTTGAGCTTGGCAGGAAGCTCAGGATTCTAAGATAACTGTAGTCCCAGCATCTCAAAGGCCCAACAGAATATAAGCTTAGGCTAATAGCTGGAAGGGTCTTTTGAAGTTATCCAGTCCATTTTACAGATGAGAAAACAAAGGCTCAGGCTTAACCAAGATGATGAGTTTTGATCATCATTTGATTATCATCATGATTTGAAAATCAGAGATGGGATTTGAACCCAGGTCCTTTGATTCTGAAATCAGTGCTTTTCCCACTGCAATTGTTACTAAGCAAAGATTTAATTTTTGTGCCTTGGGAAAATTCCAACATCTGAAGCAAGCAGCGTGAATCTCGGTCTCAGAGTAAAGCAGTGGGGATATGTTGGAGGACCAGAGGGCAGCAGAGAAGACATTTATCCCAGCTAGACATCTATAACTTCTTATTATAGCCAATTATTCTTGTTAGCAGGGGCTAAACTCTGTTGTTTTTTTTTCTTGCTGAAGATCAGCTCCCCAGCTGGTACAAAACCTAGTTGTCCTATCCTAGTTACAGTTCTACTGATAGTGAAGAGGGAGGAAGAGATCTTCTTTGGAAAGCTCTCTGGATTGAAAGAAGACTTGGGTCCAAATTCTGTTTCTGGTACTTTGTTGTTGCTCAGTCATTTTTAAATGTTGTGACCCCATTTGAGGTTTTCTTGCCAAAGATAAGGAAGTGTTTTGCCAATTTCCATATCTAGCGCATTTATTTATTTATTTATTTATTTATTTTACAAATGAAGAAACTGAGGCAAACAGAGTGAAATGACTCGCCTATAGTCACACAGTTAGATGTTGGAGGTCAGATTTGAAAACGAGTCTCCCTGACTCAAGTCTTGGCCCTGTACAACCTAACAGGTCTTTGCTACATGTCTATCTTGAGAAAGTCATTTAATCTCTCTCTTCCTCAGTTTCCTTACCTGAAAAATGAAGAGGTTACATTGTTATTTTCCAGCTCTAAATCTATAATCTTTTATTTCTAATATGATCCTTTGAGCTGGAAAGCCTTTAAGAATGGACCCAGTGATACTCAAGAGCCAGTCTGGCTAAGCTTGGAGAGATTCATCAGCCCATTAGCTGTAGTATGTCTGTTTTTCTCCCTCTCCCTCTCCTTCTTCCTCTTCCTCTCCCTTTCTTTCCCTTAACCCCTCTTTCCCTCTGTCCCTCTCCCTCTCCCCCCTCTGTCTGTCTGCCTCTCTTTCTCCCTCTCTCTCTTTCTCCACCATCTCTATCAATCCCTCAATCCATTAACCAATTTATCTGTCTCTAGCTATCTCTATCTCTATCATAATTTTTATCCATATCCATATCTATCTATACTTTTCTATTAATATCTATGTATCTCAGTCTATTTGTCTACCTATATATCTCCATCAATTAATTTCTATCCATATCTATCATTTATCTCTATCCATATTATCATGTTATTCATAGCTATCTATTTATTATTTACCTATCCAATTATTGATCTGTCTCTGTCAATCCACCTGGCCATTAATTTATCTATTTCTATCCATATTAATTTATACTTTTTATTCATATATATGTATCTCTCTCTCTAGCTACCTATTTCCATCCATCCATCTATCTATCCATCCATCTCTCTATCTTTATCCATATATACCATGCTATTCGTATCTATTACTATATTGATTTATATCCAGCATCTTTCCCAAGAAAACCTTGAAGGGTCCCAAAAAGCATAATATCCTCCCAAAATGACTGAATACAACACATATCAATCTACCTCTTGTTGATCTGTCTTAGGCCATAGCAATGCTCAAAGGCTCTCCTGAGCCGGAGAAGATTTCCCATCTGTGCTGAGAGAAAGACTCACTGTACTGTTTCAGGAATTCTGGGTTCTTTTTCATGATCTCCGGAGTCAGTGTATTTGTTCATCTTCTGATTTTATATTGTTTTGTTTTGGATAGAACCTGTTATTTCATTGATGGGTGGGGAAATTTTGTCTTCTAATACAAATGAGCAGCTTTTCTGTATCTTAGTGGCTGGGGATATTTATAGGTTAAGTGATTTGCCTAGAATCTCAGAGATAAGTCTTAGACCCAAGTTTCATTGACTACAGGCCAACTCTCAAGGCACTTATCTGATTTAATTGTTCTTGATTGTCTCCAACTGCAAGTGCCTCCCTTCCCAAACTATTTCATTTACGTGCATGCTTACATACAACATACACAATACAACACACCACACATGTTACTATATGTGCAATGCATATATACAGTATATGATACACATTTAAATGTTTAATGCACATGATCATGTATACACATAAATATGAATTATGAGCATGTAGATGTAAATATATACATATGTGATAGAATATTAATTTTCCATTTATGTTATTTTTATATGTACTTCTCTCCCCAGTAAACTGTAAGCTTATTGTGAGTAAGAATTGCTTAATTCCTTATTCTTGTATTCTTAGAGTTTAACATAATTCCTCATATTTGGTATCAATTTAATAAATACTAATTGGTGGATTGATTTTGTTCCAGTCTTAACACTTTCAGGGATTCTAGATCTTTTTTTCATAGCTAACTCATTCTATTATTCTTTTCCAATCCCTCTGAGATCTTCTGTGGTCATTCCTAGGTCTCTATCTCACTGATTATCAGGGTAGCTTTGTCCTATAAACTACAAAGGTAACCTTCTTCATGGAATATGACATGAAGCATATTCATTCTCCATCATTAGAGAACATATTGCTTCATTAAGCAATTGGTCCCTGCTTCATGGACCAGCCCCGTTTCCATGAATCCTTTTTTCCTAAAGACATCTCTAGCCAATGAGAAGGAAAATCTGCCTGCCAGGACCATTGGCATCAGAGAGAAATATAAATTTCGAGCAGTTTGGGAGAGGGAAAGCAATGTCTTTTATTTTTTCTCCCTAAATTAAAGTCAGCAAACCATCATTTCAGACTGAATTGTTGCTCTCAGATGATCAAGAGGTAGAAAGTTCATCCTGTAATGGCCCAAGAGCATGCAGAATTGCTGTTGATTTTTCTGAGCCCCAGAAGGAGCCTCTTTTGATTATTAGTCAATACAAAACATTCTGCAAACAACAGGGGAAAAGTCAATTTCTTCTAATAGAAAGACCTGCAAAGTGAACTATGGAACAACAGGTGCTTATTTACCTCATCAGTATCAGGCCTTCCCCATCTTGGTTATGTAACATTGTCTAACACATCCCATAAGAGTTCAGTCTTCCTTTGCAGAAACAAAAACAATGACCAACTTTCCCTAATGAAAATCACTGTCTTTGGGCAAAACTGTATTCCTGGACTCCATTCCTCTCTAATGGTCAAAGCTGACATTTATAAAGTCCTTTATAATTCACAAGATGTTTTACATAGAGCATCTCATTTGATCCTCATGAGAATCCCTTTAGAAAGGTGCTGCTATCACTCCCTTTTACAAATGAGGAAACAGGCTCAGAGATTACTTAGGGTTACAAAATTATGTAAATTATTTAGGGTTATGCTGCTAGAAAATGTCCAAGGTAGGATTTGAAACCATGTCATTCTAACTTCAATTTCAATGTTCTGTCCATTCTGCCAGGGCACCTCCCAACTTATGTCTTAATTATTGATAAAATTTTCAAATAATTGACCATTCTATCAGGGAACAACTATTCTGATAGAGATAGATAGGTAGATAGGTATATATAAATAGATGGGCAAATACATAGATAGATAGATAGATATACAAACAGATGTATGTAGGTAAGTAGGTAAAGAGATAGACAGATAGGTAGATGGATAGATAGAAAGATAGATTCACAGGTAGGTAGAGAGATAGGTAGGTTAGCAAGTAGATAGACAGACAGGTAGGTAGATAGATAAATCAAGATAGATAGGTAAGTAAATAGATTGGTAGGATGAGATATAGGTGGATACATAGAGAGATAAGTTGGTAGGTAGATAGATAGGAAGAGAGAGAGAAGAGAGTGAGAGAGAGAGGAGAGAGAGAGCGAGAGAGAGCGCTAAGTGAATGGATAGGAAGTTAGCTATCTAGAAATAAATAAATAGGTAGTTAGATAGAGATAAAGATAGAGCTAGAAAGAACATTTTTTAGACACTTATTATGTGCTAGGTGGTGCGGTGGATAGAGTGATAAGCCTAGAGTCAGGAAGAGTTGAAATATGGCCTCAGATGCTTACTAGTGTGTGATCCTGGGCATGTCACTTAAGACTTTGCCTCAGGTTTCTCATCTGCCAGGGAAATGGCAAACCTCTCCAGTATCTTTGCCAAGGAAATCCTAAATGGGGTCGTGAAGAGTTGGACATAACTGAAAAACAACTAACCAATAAAAAGTACGCTAGATACTGGATTAATTACTGTGATATAAATATGAGCAATAGTCTCTCCCCTAAAGAAGCTGACATTCTATTGAAGAACGATATCATAAAAGAGTAGCTGAAAGTGTATGTGTATATGTGTGTGGGAAGAGTATCTTACACAGTATAGTTTGGAACCAGTGACCAGGAAGGGAGGGGAAGGTCCTGTTCACCTTGAGGAAGAGAAGGTGAGAGTGATCTTCACAGCACAGGGTGATTTCAGGGACAGGTCAAAATTTCATGAGGATGTAAATGATGGAGAGCACAGGTAGCACGGATTAGGAAGAGGAGCCTGGAAATGATGTGGACTTCTGATTCTGGACAAAATAAGACAAAAACTCACTGGTAAGAAACCAAGGTGTTTCCAGCATTAGAAACCAAGATTCTGGTGCAAATAAGGATGAGGATGAGACTATGGCTGGAGCACCGGATTCTCTAGTTCCTTAGTCTGAAGAATGACACATCTGTATATGTCATTTAGCTGACATTTATGTAGAGTTTTAAGGTCTGCCCTCTTCTTTTTGACATTTAGTTGACATTTATATGACACTTCTAGGTTTGCAAAGTACTTTATCATTTATTCATGATCTCATTTGATCCTCATAATAATAGAACTGTGGGGTGGGTTGTATTATCCCTCTTTTACGGAGAAGGAAAATGAGTCCCAGAGAGGTCAAGGGACCTAACCAAATACCCACAGATGATGTGTCAAAGGCTGAATTTTTACCCAGGTCTCTCCAGATTTCAGGTCTAGCACCCTTACCATTTATGCTGGGATGAGAAGGGCTTCTTTAACAAAGCAGCCTGCTTGAGGGAATGCATGCATTGATAATGATTAATGGAATCGTGGATATAGGAGGCACTTAATAACTGATGGTTGATTGACCTCCCTGTAACTCAGCTTCCTGATCTGTCAAAGGAGGGATTTGGACTAAGTGGCCTCTGAGCCTCTCCCAGGATTAAATCTATGAGCTCATAGTTCTGTGGGAACATGGGCAAATCCCATAATCAATCTAGGCTTCTGTTTCCTGATTTGTAAAGGCAGAGACTTGAACTAGATAGCCTCTGAGATCTCTCTTAAGTCTAGATTCGACGAGCTTAGGGTCTTGTAAGATTCAAATGTATATTAAGATTCAGCCTTCAAAGATTATAGAAATGTAACCTGTTCATATTATTGACTTGGTGAATTTAGCTATATCTCGGTTCCATTTTCCATTTTTATCAAGTGGGTGGCATGTAATAATAGATATCATAGAATTTAGCCCTTTCATTTTAGAGCTACAGAACCCAAGCCCATGGAAGTCATTATCACACAGGCGGTAAGCGAGGTAGAATTCAAATTCAGCTCTTTTTAACTCCAAAGTGATTAAATAATACTCCTGTCATCTCCTGTTTTGGATTATCGACAAGACTAAGCTAGATAATAAAAGTTAAGAAAGAATAGAGGGATATGGGTGTTTCATATCATTTGTGATAGCAAGATGGTTTTTTTCTGCAGAGATATTCAGGCTCACCTAAGTCTTCCCTATGAAGAGGAACAAGCGGTTGGAAGCCAGATAGCTGGCTGTCTCTCTGGCTGTCACTCCAGATGGAGAGACACTGAGTTACAAGTCACACAGATTCTATTTACAGGTTCCATTTTTTTTGGAGAGAATGACCAGCCTGCTTATGAGCCATAACGAGGTGACCAAGGCCACTGTCTGAAGGAACAGAAAGCTTTTTCCAATATTGGGGGCAAGATAGCAGTGAGGAAGAGTGAGAGCTGAGAGAATATGAATTTCTTGGGAAGAATCAGTCTAAGCCTTGACAGGTCCTCTCTGATCTGAGTACTTTGCCCCAACCCTCAGTTTACCCAATCCAGGCGTGTCACCCTTAGAAACAGGGAGGGGAGATAAGCTAGTTATGAGCTGAGGAAGAATGAAGACTATAAGGTACAAAGAAATGGGAAAACTCCCCCAAACTTCCATTAATAAGAAAAGTAGCCTTAGAGAATGAGAAAATTTCTTTAATGAGAAAAGTAAGAGAAAAGCAAACCCTCTTACTTTATTTTTTCCCATGGATATTCAAAATTTCTACTTGTTTCTTTTAAATATCAAGGGCAAGGAACTGATCAAGCATTAGGAAACAGCTTTGGGAGTGATGAATACAGCTCTTTTAATATTACAATATAAAATTTAATCAGAAAAAAAGAGCCTCCCTCTGCCCCATCTTGCCACTCCCTCTTATCCACCATTTGGAGATTCATGCAAAATTTCCAACTTGTCTGCTTTTGAGCCTAAAGGGATGAGCATGGGATGCCGTGATTTGGGTCAGCAGCAAAAGGAATATGACGGCAGACAGTGAATGATGCCTTTGTGTTCAGGAACTATTCTGGGTCCAGCCTTCCCTGCCAGAAAAGAGGGTCACACATGAGCTTGTTTCATTGTTCTTTTCTCCCTCCAGTGCTTCTTTTTATAGGATGTAAAGCCTGGTCCTGCTGTAGCCCGTGTAGGTGGTGGTGGTGGGAGAGGGAAGGTTTTTCACTGCACAACTTAAATGGACCCTTCTGATGGAAATAGGGTACATCTGAATGGGACACATGCTCATTAGTCTGGGGACAGCCCATCCTTTCTTGCCTCATCTCTTCTTCCTTAATAGAAAGATGAGAGATGAGGAGCAATGAGAAATAGAAAAAGTTGTTCCTCTTTCTAGAATTGGAAGAGAGAAGGCAGAATATAGGAACAGAAACTTAGACTTCAAAGGGATATTAGTGGTCACCTGCCAACCATTTTGTATGTGAAGAAGGTAAGAACTAGAGGGGTGAATTATTATTCAGGACCACACAGCCAGTAATGGGCATGACGAGAATTCACAGCAGGTGCATTTGCTGTAGAATGAGCATATAGTAGGTACATAATAAATGCTTGTTCACTATGTCACAGATGAGAAAATTAACTGGGCATTTAATAAGAACAATTGGCATTTACATAGCACTTATTGTGTGCTGATCATTTTATAATCCTTACCTCATTTTATCCTCACAACAACCTTGAGAGGCAGGTGCTATTATTATCCCCATTTCACAGCTGGGGAAACTGAAGCAAAAGTTTAAGGGACTTGCTCAGGGTCACACATTTAGTAATTTTCTGATACTGAATTTGAACTCAGATCTTCCTTTTCCCAGGCCAAACATTCTATTCACTATATCACCTAGCTGCTTAGCATATCTAGTGATATGAAATTTTACAACTTCATACATGTTATTTCATTTTTTTCTTTTTAATTTTTTAAAAAATGTTTATTTTGTTTTAAATTATTGAATAAAACAAGCATTTCCATAACATAGTATAATAAGAAAAAAAAAAGATGATTGTATTTGAAACTACAAATATATTATGTACAGCTTGCTATTCCTTCTAAATATCAAGAAATTATCATGTAAATTTTTTTCTTTCCCCACCCGAGAATTGGCTATTATATACACACACACACACACACACACACATGTGTATATGTACAAAACCATTCTATGCATACTTCTATCTATCAGTTCTTCCTCTAGATGCAGAAAGCTTCTTGTTTGATTTTTACAACTTTGTGAGATAGATGATATTGTTATTCAGCTCTTTTTCAGTCATGTTTGACTGTTTGTGACCCAGTTTGGTTTTTTTTGGCAAAGATACTGAAATTGTTGTCCATTTCCTTCTCCAGTTCATTTTACAGATGGGGAAACTTAGGTAAACAGGATTAAGTGACTTATCCAGGTCATAAAGCAAGTAAACATCTGAGGCCAGATTTGAACTCAGGAAGATGAGTCTTTCCAATTTCAAGCCCATTGCTCTATTCACTGTGCCACTAGTTGCCCTAGACACTATTCTCCATTTTACAGATTAAGAGACAGGTTTAGGGAGGGAAAGTGCCTTGCCCAAAGTAGAACTCAAACTCAGATCTTCATGATTAGTCATCTCATTGCATTACATTTTATTATCAGTTAACTTGGCCAGGACATAATGTGGGGGAAGATGAGATTTCTTGACATTCGGCAGCTCCTCTGGCATCCAAGCTGAGTCCTTGCCAGCTACTTCTCTTCCCTGGTTATGACATCTAGAGGGGACTGATGGACGGGGTAAACTTGAGTTCAACTCTGTCCTCTGACCTTACTTAATTGTGTGACATTAGGCAATCTACTTAACATCTGCCTCAGTCTCCTTGTCTGTAAAATGAGGATGATAATAGCAGCTACCACCAAGGTTATTGTGAGGATAAAATGAGTTAATATTTGTAAATTTTAAAGCACTGTGTAAACATTATTATCATGCCTCAGAAGTCCTTTCTAGCTTCATAAGAATCTTCTTTTTAATATCTCAGTATGTTACCATGGAAAAGCCACTGGCTCTGGAGGCAGAGAAATTGGACCCAAATCCCACCACTGATGAGTGCTTCCTCTATGACCGTGGGTAAGTAAAAGCCCAGGACTAAACTTCCTCAAATTTGTGTGTGTGTGTGTGTGTGTGTGTGTGTGTGTGTGTGAGAGAGAGAGAGAGAGAGAGAGAGAGAGAGAGAGAGAGAGAGAGAGAGAAAGAGAGAGACAGAGAGAGAGAGATTGCAGAAAAAGTCTTAGAGATTCCCCCCCCCGAGATATAATCCTACAACTTTTAGTAGGTGTTCAAGCAAATAAGCAAGAAATATTATTATTATTAACCACCAAGTGACAAACATTGTAGTAGCTTTTTGGGGAGAAAAAGATAAGAATCAATAGAATCCTTGTCTTGAATCTAGCTGGGAGATTCACACATACTTATCTATACAACTCATGTGTGTAATATGCACTCATACACTATATAACACACATGCACACATCATATGCATATGTGTATACCACGCATGTATATTACATATAATACATATTATATTAGGTTGTGCTACATTAATATATTATAATGCTATGTGATATCGTATTATAGCATGTTGTACTATATTGTGCTATATTATATAATGCTACATATCACATTATATTAATATTATACCTTAAATATATGTTTCATTACATTATGTTATATTGTATTATATTAAATCATATCATATTACATACTATATCATATCATGATGAGAGGCAGCTGGATGGCTCAGTGGTTAGAGACACAGACCAAGTCAGGAAGACATCTTCCAAATTCAAATCCAGTCTCAGACACATATTAGCTTTGAATCTGTGGATAAGTCACTTAACCATGTTTGCCTCAGTTTCCTCTTCTCTAAAAATGGTCTGGAGAAAGAAATGGTAAACCACTTTAGTATTTCTGCTAAGAGAACCCCAAATGGAGTTCAAGATATGGGCTATCTAAGTCATCAGATTTGGATATAATGGAAACAACAACAAAATATTATGACACAAAATGGGGCTTCATCAATAGGAGCTCAGTCTTTGGCTGATGTTTGGTGTCTTTTGCTTGTTGACAAGGTGTCTGATGAATCGATTTCCTGGAATATGGAATTGAAGCTCCTTCCCTCCTCTTCAGAGTATATAAAACACCCTATGATTGTTTCCTGTCTTTAACTATATAGCAGAAAAACTTTTTGATTGGATGCAGGAACTGAGTTTGCATACAAAAGGCTCCAATGGAGAAATCCTCCCTCTCTCTTTCTTGGTGGTGAAGGGACTGATAATCCAAGTAAGTCTTTGGGTGGGAAGAGAGGTAGATGAAAACATATGGTGTCTTCTTTTTATTTTATTCTTTTCTGGTCTTAGGTGAAGGAGGATTAGAAATTCAACTTAGAACTGAGTAATTAAACAGAATTAAATGGCTTGCCCAGAGTCACACAGCTAATAAGTGTATGAGGCCAGATTGAGCTCAGGGATATGAGTCTTCTTGACTCCTGGTTCTACATTATCCACTATGGCACCACCTAATGGATTGTTCTTGCTGTAACTCTTAATTAACTGTCACCTTGTAAAAGGTCTCTTAGGTAGCCCGGATCTTGAGACCTTTGGGAGAGATTGGGTAAAACACCAGAGATCAAGAAATCTGGAAGGAGCACACTAAGAGCAGCAAACCGCTTGGCCCATCACAGCCACCGATTGATCTAGCAGTAGACCAAATAAAGGGAGTGATTTATTCATTGACTTATATTATTTCTCAAAGTTAACTCAATGGTGGAATAGTTCTATCCTTAGAAACTGACTGGTGAGAATAGGGTAGAGAGCCCTTGTTTTCAGAACTTCTTGGTTCTTGTCTTTTGTCATCTAGTCATTTCAGTCATATATTGACTCTTTGTGACCCCATTTGGAGTGTTCTTGGGAAAAAATACTGGAGGGGTTTTCTGTTTCCTTCTTCAGCTCATACAGATCAGGAAACTGAGGCAAAGAGGGTTAAATGATGTGCTCAGGGTCCCAAAGCTAGTAAGTGTATTTGTCCAGATTGAACTCAGACATATCAATCTTTCTGACACTGTCCACTATGGCACCACCTAGCTTCTTGTTCTTGCTATAACTCTTAATTAACTATTCCCTTGTAAAAGGTCACTTGGGTAACAAGCATCAGTCAGAACTTGAACCCAACTCAGCTAATTTCAGAGCCAGGACTTTTTCCTTTGGCTACTATGCCTTATTACATATGGAATATCATTTATAAGGAGGAGGAAGAAGACCAGTGGGATTGGTTCCCATTGGTATGTTAAAGGAAATAATATTTAGTAAAGATGGAAATCTACATGGACACCCCTCTGTCTCTTGCCCATCTCCAGTATAGGAGACTGGAAATCCTCTGTGCTCTCAATCAACTGAAGGCAAAGCTACAGAAATATTTTCATCAGCATTTATATATCATGGGTTCTTAGATCTAGAGCCAGAAGGAATCTTATAGGCCCTCTATTACAACCCCTTCATTTTTACAGATTAGTAAACTGAGGCTCAAGAAGGTTAAGTGACTCCTCTGAAGTCACACAAAGGCACACAAGTGTCACAAATAGGATCTGAGCTCAGGTCCTCTGATTCCACAGGCAGTGCATGGAAAAACAGCCAATCTAATATATGATTATGTAAAATCTGGGTAAATTTGTATTTTTGCACACCTGCATAATAACACACTTACATTATATATGTGTATATATACTTCACCATCTAAAAAAGCTCTATGGGCTATAGAATTTGGAAAAAAATAATTAGAAAAAAATCATCCATAAGTTTAAGAAAAAGTCCTAGAAACGGCCTCCAGGAATATTTACAGGAAATCTAAATGAATCTTTTGCTCACTACTTGCTCACTTTCTAATGCAGATTCAGCTTTCTAGGTGGCAGTATCTCCCAGGTCCAGCCACTGTGGGCCCAGTGCAGCAGGGTCTCTCAGCAGTTTAATGCATGTGGAGGCTTCAGCTACTGGTTTGGCTGGGACTAATTATGTTCCTAGATAGTGGGGGGGGGAGACAACCTTTCATAAACCCCTGGAAATAGTAGTCCTATTTTCCTGAAGCCAGATTGCCTTTCATTAACAATCCAGAAAGGAGGAAGGGAAAAAAGGATCCATGTAAAATGCCAGCCATTGGGAAGGGAGGGGAGAGAAGGGAAGGAAAGAATACCCACAAGCTCCTCCTTTCAGCATTCAGGCAGGCAAGTGCTTGAGTTATTTGGGAATTTACATCATCATCAGGCTTTATTCCTGTGCAGCTGAATCTTTGTTGCTGACATCTTATTTTCAGAATTGCAATGATACTTAAGATCATTTCTAAATAACCAGAACAATTTTCCCTCATTTACATCCACAAATGCTAGACCTCCTCTGCCGACAAAGCCAAGCTTCTTTGGCTCCCATACTTGGTGTTCTTGCCAAGAGGATCTTATTTTCCAACCTGCAAGTGGGAAATCTGTCATGTCAGGAAAGGGAGAAGAGACAAAGAGCTATGAAAACCGATCCTCTCTGCTCTCATCTTTTCTGTTCCCCAGCAAAAGAAGGAGGTGGAACTGGACGCTGTCCAGAATATCCTCCATGGCTAAGTGATGGTGAAGAATTGTCATTGGGGTTTTCAAAGAATGGATCTGTATCAGAAGGGAGCATGTAAGGATCACTAGCTCTGGAGTCAGAGAAACCGAGGTCAGGTCCTTCTGTCTGATGCTTACTGGGCCACAAACTTTTTGCTCTTGTTTTCTCATCTGTTAAATGAGGAAGTTGAGCTGGGGAAATAGAAAGCTGGAAGGAATCTTATAGGCCTTTCAGAACAACCCCTTCAATTTTCAGAGGAGTAAACTGAGACCCAAGGAGGTCATGGGAGCCATAGATCTGGGGATGGAAGGGAGATCTCAGAGTATTAAATCACAACTCTGCTGATTAATGGCAAGTAAAAACACAAATATTTTTCTTTTTTGGTTTCTCTGTAAAGGAACATGGGTTTGACTATATAATTGGCTCTATACTTTTGAACCAATGAAAAACAAGTTACATACTTTACCAGGCTAAAGGCTCTCCTTAGTTATGATTTCATAGAAGGTCAAATTGATTCCTTTCAAACTGAAGTCTCATATCTGGGACCTCTTTTCTTTTCACTAAATAAAATTTCATTTAATGATGGTAGAAGCTCCCATGAGTTGGAACTATTGTTTCTATGCAGATCAATCCCCATTCTTGATATCCAGACCTATTCTCTCTTCTGAGCTGCAGTCCCATGTTATCAATTGCCTTTTGGATATTTTAAAGTGGATGGATTGTAGACATTTCAAACTCAACATGTCCTGAACAGAATTATTTTTCTTCCCAAACTCTATCCTCCTTTTTTTTCCTTTTTGAGGCAATATGGGTTAAGTGGCTTACCTAGAACCACATAGCTAGTAAGTGTCTGAGACCAGATTTGAACTCAGGTTCTCCTCACTGCATCACTCAACTACCTTTTCCTTCCTTTTTAAAAAGATCAACTTTTGTATTACTATCATGGGTCCTACTATCTTCCCAATTACCCAGACTGGCTGTAATTCTCAACTCTTCATTTTTATTCACTTCCCATGTTTAATCTGTTGTACCATCTCTCCCTTTCTCCCTCTCTCCTTCCTCTCTCTCTCACCTTCCTTCCTTCCTTCCTTCCTTCCTTCCTTCCTTCCTTCCTTCCTTCCTTCCTTCCTTCCTTCCTTCCTTCCTTCCTTCCTTCCTTCCTTCCTTCCTTCCTTCCTTCCTTCCTTCCTTCCTTCCTTCTTTCCTTCCTTCCTTTTTCCTTCCTTAATTCTTTCCTTCTCTCTCTCTTCCCTTCCTCTCTCCCTTTCTCCCTCCCTTTCCCTCTCCCCCTCTCCTTCTTCCTCTTCCTCCTCTCCCTCTCCCTCTTTCTCCCTCTCTCCCTCTCCTTCTTCCCCCTCTCTCCCTCTTTTCCCCTTCCCCCCTCATTCCCTCTCCACTCCTCTCTGTGTCTCTCTCTCTTTTCTCTCTCTATCCATCTCCCTTCTGTCTCTATGCCTACCCTTCTGAGATTACTTTTCACCTACTTTGTATATCTATATCTATATATTTAATTCTTTAAATATTGTCTCCCAATTCCATGAAGACAAGGACCATTGTTTTGCCTTTATTTGTATCCCAAGTATTTAATACAGTGTCTGGCACATGGAAAACACTTCCAAAATCCTTACTTACTGACTATGATTTCATTCTGCCACCTTAGACTCTGCACATTATACACTGGTCTTTTGCCTCTATCCCTCTCACATAATTGGTACCACTTTATTGTAAAGTATCTGGCCAATTAAATGGTAATGGTTTAAACACTACCTTGGATCAGAGTGATTCTAGTCCTTGTAATTGTACTTAATTGTAGGGTCTGCTGCAATTTGTGGCTTTTCTCAAAAAGTGGATTACAATAGGTTGTGGGCTCTGAGAAAATGGAGTTGTATTCCCAGAAGACAGAAAGCCCACAGGAGATGCTGGGAAATGAAGAAAAAGAAAGGAAGCATTGTAATGTTAGTTTAACTACTTTGAAAAATTTATTATCTCATTGATGTTGGCTCTCTTGCCAATCCATATAGAAGGAAACACATTTATGGGCCTCGGGTACGGCTCTTGCCTATGCTTTCCTATAGATCTTCCTCAAGGAGCTTGTCCAAGGTGCTGGGTACCTCCTTATAGCTCTTCTGACATTGCATGGGGCAACAGCACAGCACACAGGCTCATTGATTATCTCATTTCTTTGATATCTGAGTGTCTTATATCTTTTTTTCTGGTGCTTCCATATCTCTGACAATATCACTTTTAGGAACTCAGACAAAACAATCTGAAATCAAAGATAGTTCAAAATGTACATAAAAGAGTACCATTCCATGGAATTGCAGAATCTGAGTTCAAATCCCAGCTCTGTCATCTATTATTTGTATGACCTTGGACCATCCTTCCCTAGGTTTCTGTTAATTCCTCTAAAATTGAGGGGATTAGACTCAATGGGCTTTGAGAAGTCTTCAGAGATCTTCAAGCAGTGATCCTATATGACCTTACATTTCCATAGCTAAACCTCAAAACGAGATGAATTTAACCAAGAGTTTTCATGAACGTGCTATATCCCTTGTATTTTTTAAAATACAAACACTCAGAATGAGTTCATCTCCATTTTTTGACTCTTTCTTCACCTCTCATTTATTTCTCAATCCCTTGCTTCTGACTTAATCACTCAAATGAAAATGCTTTCTCTAAGATTATTAGTGATCTCTCAATTGGACTCAACTCAAGTGCTGGACATGGAGTCAGGAAGAATTGAGTTTATACCTCACCTCTGATACATAGTAGCTGTATGCCTGTAGGTGAGCCATTTTTACTTCTTTGATCTTTGGTTTTCTCACTTGTAAAATAAGGAAGGGGGGTTAGATGGATTAGGTAGATAGTCTCCAACTCTTAATTTTATGGTCTAATGACAAATCCAATGGTCTTTTATCTAATGATAATTCTTCTTCATTTTTACTGAAGGTTTGGACACTGTTGACCACATCCTTCACCTGGGCTCCATTCCTGGAACAGTGATCCCTCTGTTGGTCCTCCTCTTTTCTAACACTTTTCCATTTTTGTTGTTGTTGTTGTTTTGTACCATCCTCCTCCTATATGTTAAGTGAAGGCTTACCTACGTTCTGTCCTAGATCCTCTTCTTTTTTCTTTATCCATTGCTTTCTTTGGTGATTTCATCTACTCCTCTTTAAAGATGACTCCCAAATATATATACATCCACTCCCAATATCTGTCCAAAACTCCAGTCTCATGTTCTCAATTGCCTTCTAGTAATCATCACCTGGAAAGTATGTGGACATCTCAAACATCTTTTACAACACATCTCAAGTCTATAGCCTTTCTTTCATTAACCCAGACATCTTATTTCATTCTCTCATTTGACATATTGCATATGCCTCATTAATCTCTTTTTCTCTACCCCCTTTTCTCTTTGACCTCCCTTCCATACAGCTGTCAAATTGATATTCTTAAAACACAGATCTGAATCTATTATACCCCTTTGAGAAATTCTTCAATGGCTCTCTTTTGTTTTGATGACATTTTCTAGTCATTTTCCAAACAAAGTGACTGTACTCTGGTTATTCTCTTCCTCCTGTCAGATTCTGCCCTTGGGATTCTAGGCTCTGATTGACATCAGTTTTCATCTTGTTTTACCAATAATTAAGTCACCTGCTGCTTCCTAGCTATCTTCAGGAAAACCATGGAGTCCCTGAGGCAGAAGTAAGAAAGCTGGGGCACTCACATGTGAAGCATCGCTTGGGCAAGGCCACAGAGGAGAGAGATGGAACTTTATTTGAGGGCAACATCTGGCAGATTTTAACTAGAACATGCTTGAATCAGAGGAACATGAAACAAAATTACATAGTAAGATGGAGGGCTTTAAATACTGAGAAGAAAGGACAAAAGGAAGGAAAAAAGAAAGGAAGAGATGCTATAGGGTATGTATCTTCTGCTGTTCTTCTCTGAAGACCTTTGGTATTGATTGTGAGACATGGGAGACACTAGCAAAAGAACCACCCACCATAGCATACCCATGTCAAAGATGTTATGCTCTATGCAAAGGAGAATTGCAACAGCTAAAAGAACATGAGATGTATAAATCTAAAGACATCTCTGTCCTAAATGTTCATATGAACTATTTGTAGCTGACCTATGGTTGAACTTTTTGAGTTTGTATTGGTCCGTTCAGCCACAGTTGAACACACTGTACATTGACCCAAGATAATGATGTCATTTTGGTCCTCTTAGAGCATGAAGGACAACAACCAATGAACCAACCAATCCACTGCTTTTCAGTTCTATTCTCTCTCAATATATATTGTCTTTTACAGTTAGAAAGGAAAAATATAAGGGGAGGACTTTCTTACTTGCTTATTATTTTTACTGCCAATGCTTAACACAATATCTAGCACATAGTATTTAATGCTTTTTTTCATTCATTCATTCATTCATCTTCCTTCCTTCCTTCCTTCCTTCCTTCCTTCCTTCCTTCCTTCCTTCCTTCCTTCCTTCCTTCCTCCCTCCCTCCCTCCCTCCCTCCATCCCTCCTTTCTTTCCTCCCTCCCTCCTTTTCTCCCTTCCTCCCTCCCTTCTTTCCTTCCTCCCTCCTTTTTTTTGGTATTTAAAACCCTCCATGATATGGCTTCCATCCAACTTCACAATTTTTTTTCACATCTTCTGACTTAAGTATTCCCCAATCTAGTTAAAGTCTGCCAGATGTTGCCCTTAAATAAAGTTCCATCTCTCTCCCCTGTGCCTTGGTGCTCCATACTTGGCATGCCCCCAAGCTTCCTCACTTCTGCCTCATAGACTCTCAAGCTTCCTTCCAAGGATAATTCAAGTGCCATTTCCTAAATGAGACTTTTCTTACAACCCTCCCTCCCATTGTAAGTCCTGTCTTTCTTGAAATTTCTTCATATTATATTGTAAATAATGTTCTTTTTTTTTTACCTAAGCAAATATACTTACCATTTCCCTCCCACTTTTCTCTTTCCCTCATCCATGTAAACATCCTGTGGTCAAGGACTGTTATCTCCCTTGTCTTTTTATTCTCAGAACCTAGTACATAGCAGGTGTTTAATAATGCTCATTGAATTGGATAATTCCCTCAAGGTCATTTGGTGATAGACTTCATGCTCATTCTATTTTCTTTTATGTCTCTCTTCAGTCAGTTTCTTCTCATTTACCCATCCAGATCCTCAAGGTCATATGCATATTCCTCTAGCTCATTCCATTGGCTATCAAAACTCCAAGAGGCAGTGCAAATGGTGGAAAGAACACTGAATTGGGATCTGACTCTCCTCCTTGATATCTTTCTTACTTAGTAAGGTACTTTATTTCTCCTGGGCTGTCTTTCTTTCTTCCTTTGCAAAATTAGGGGGTTAGGGGCAGCTAGGTGTACAGTGGGTAGAGTACCAGCCTTGAAGTCAGAAGGACTATGAGTTCAAACACATCTCAGACACTTAACACTTCCCAGCTGTGTGACCCTGGGCAAGACACTTAAGCTCAATTGCCTCAGCAAAAAAAAAATGAGGAGGTTAAATGAGGTGACCTTCAAAGTTATCTTCCAGTTCCAAAGTTATGATCCTTTATTCCTTAGAAACAAGTTACATACTAAGAGACTGTCTTCCTCATAAAAATCGTATATATTCAATATCCTTGAGTATAGTAAAAAGAACTAAAAATGCAAATCTTGACCCTTCCCTTCTCATGGATTTCTTGAAATCAATGATATTTCATGGCCCAGCAATTTCTTTCTACCTAACTGCCCCCTCTGACTGAAAAAAGGTTTTTGAACAGAATGTTTTGGTCAGTGGAAGAAAAAAATTGGAAAAATGTCATCATTTGCCTCCTTCTTTGAGACCTAATCCAATGTTTCCTTGTAATGGGAAAGGTAACACTATAATCCAACTTTTTCTTCTTTCTCCTATTTCTATCCTATCAACTCTGCCCAGCTCACAAGTCTCAAACTGACACTTCTAGCTCTCACAGCTCTAAGAAAAACAATTCAATTATCTGGTCCCTCCTGCTGCGTGCGAGAGGCTCTACTCTAGTCATCAGAAACAAACTGGCTTGGAATCTCAGCTGGACTGGGATTGAGCTCAAGTCTTGTGAGTGATGACACTTGACTATCTTTATCCAAATGTTGAAATTGAGTGTAGTGGTGGTGAAAAGTACTCTTGTCTTCCTATGAAAACATACTCCTATGAAACCAGTTACATCCTCAAGAACTGTTCTCACCAAGCAAAGCAATTCAAGTGTTTATATCTCTGTCCCTAGATGGTTTGTCTGAAAAAGATTTGTGTGGGCAGGGGGACAGGAAGGTTAGTGGCCTATAAGCTCAATATATGTGATGTAGAACAACATGAAATGCGTTGCTTAAATATTTTGTTCCTCTCTGAAAGACTTGAAAATAGTATATTACATATGTGTACAATATTGCACTAAAACTTATTAACTTCCAAATCGTATATTGTCTTCTTCTGTTGTTTTAAAGGTCTGCTCTGATACCAACTTTTTTTTTCAAAAATTTCCCTGTACCCTGCTGCTATCAGTGACATTTCCCTTCAGACTTCATTTTTGTTTGTTATTTTTCTTTTTATTTTAAAATCTTTCAATCCTACTATCCCGTTGCATATTATAACCATCTGTGTTGGCATTTTAGCTCTTTACTTGATTGTTAGCTGCCTGAGGGCAGGAACCTAGATTTATATAAGCCCTGGATTCTCTCTAGGGCCTGGTATGATTGGCAAGTAGTAAGTGCTTAGGAAATTTTAAATGTATTTTGGGCCATTGTTAAACAATATCAAGGTCAACAGTTCCCTAATGTTTCCTATTTTCAAACACCTCAAAGATCAGAGTATCTGTAGGTAACCACCTTCATTTAGATGGTGTCAATAAAATCTCTTCAACATTTCCCGAGTTAGAAGGGGTCTGGCCATCTAGTACAAGCTGTGGCCTAACCATAATAAATGGTCATTCAGCTTTCTCTTGATGACTTTTAGGAAGGGGAAGACATCTGTTATACTTTTGGATGACTTAGCTAAGAACAAACACAGCCTAATAGTTGGATCCAGAATTCAAACTTAGATTTTCTAGTTTTCAAACCCAGGTCAGGCAGTTCTACATATTGAGCTTATAGCTACTTCTCTGCAATTTCCCCCTTGTTCCTTGTTTTAGGGATGAAAAGAATAAGCCTAATTTTTGCTTTCCTGAATAATCCTTCAAATGCTTGAACATATTCTATTCTCTTTAAGTTTTCTCTTCTCTTGACTCAGAAACCCTTATTTCCTCAATGGATTCATGTATGGCATGAATTTGAAGTTCTTAACCATTTTGGTTTCCTTCTATTGAACTCCTTCCTTTCTTCTTTCCTCCCTCTCTTCTTCCATCTTTTTCCTCTCTCCCTCCCCTCTTTTTCCCTCCCTCCCTCCCCTCTTCTTCCTTCCCTGCCTCTCCCCTCCTTACCTTCCCTCTCTCAATGGCTTCATGTATGGCATAAATTTGAGGTTCTTAACCATTTTGGTTCCCTTCTTTTGAGCTTCCTTCCTTCCTTCCTTCCTTCCTTCCTTCCTTCCTTCCTTCCTTCCTTCCTTCCTTCCTTCCTTCCTTCCTTCCTTCCTTCCTTCCTTCCTTCCTTCCTTCCTTCCTCCCAGAACTCTTCCCTAGTAGTGATGTGTGTGACTCTGTAAGTTACAACTGAATTCCCCAGGGAGGGAAATCCTGTTGGATTCTTAGTGCCATCTGGGAGAAAGTGTGAGTGTAAAAGTGCATTTTAGAGTCCCCAGAGAAGAAATCAAGAATGTTTCCAATGAATGAGGTTATATTGGAGGAGGGAAGATGCCTCCCCTCCACCCAATCCTGGAGATATGCCCAACTTCTTCCTCTTTTTCTTAGGATAAAGACAGCAGATCTGAAGCCAGAAGGGACCTTAAAGAACATCTAGTCTACTTGCCTCATTTTACACTTATTTTACACTGAGACTTAGGTCACACTGATCAGTAGCTGGGCTGGATTTGAACTCAAGCTTTATGACTTCATGCTCATTTCTCTGAGCTCTTGACTTAAAAGAGAGATAGTCTGAGTCGAGAATAGGCTCTTTTGTGGCTCACTCAATAGGATCCATAGAAATAGTTAAGTGTGTCAGAAAGAAGACTGGACAATGGATCTCAGTTCAAATTCTGATCCAGTCCCTTATTTTCTATGTGACTTTTGCTAAATCATTTTAATCCCTGGAAGTATTATCTAACTTATCTGTAAAATAGGGGAAATACTCAGCTTGATTTCATTGGTTTGTTGTGAAGATTAAATTTTTTTAAAAAATTAAAGCATTTTAAAGATAGTCAAGTCTCATACACGTATCCTCCAGTTCTCTGATGCATAATTATGGTGCCCTGAGTAACTGGAGAGTAGCCTATGGCAGCTAGGTAGTGCCATAGTGGATAGAGCCCTGGCCCAGAAGTCAGGAAGACTTATATTCTGTTTAAATCTGGCTTCATACACTTAGTAACTGTGACCCTGGGCAAGTCACTTAACCCTAATTGCCTCAATTTTCTCATTTGTAAAATAACCAGGAGAATAAAATGGGAATCCAGTCCACTATCCTTACCAGGAAAAACCCAAATGGGATACAAAGAATTGGACATGACTGGAATGATTAAACTATTAGAAGAAATGGTATCATATTAGAATGCTTGAACTAGAAGACATGAATTCTAATCCTGCTTCATTTACAGCTGTTTGACTCTGGGCAATTCACTTAACTTCTGCCTGCCTCAGTTTCTTCATCTGTAGAATGGGGATTTGGGATAGCAAGGTGGTGTAACAGAGAGAGGAGTAGACCTATAGTCAGGAAGATGTCAGTTCAGATCTGTGTAAACTCAGCTGTGTGGCAAATCAACCCAGTATCTTTGCTTAGGATACACATCACAAAGAGTTGAACAACAACAATAGTAAAGTGAGGATATAATAGCTTCTAGCTCCAAGGGTTGTTATGGGAATCAAATGAAATAATATTTATAAAGCACTTATCCCAGGCTTAGCACATAATAAGTGCTTTAAAATATTAGCTCTTATTATTATTATTAATCCTACCTGGGTGATTTTGGAAATGGCACTTAACTTCTGTCAGCCTCAGTTTTCTCATCTGTATTATGGAATTAGATATGATGGCATCCAAGGTCCCTTTTAGCTCTAAATATATATCTAATTGTCCAGCAGAGTTTGAGTCCAATAGGACTAACCAACTGAAATAGCTTAGGTATCATAGCTCTTGTTGGAGAGCTATCCTAGATAAGTTATTGGAAGCTTATCATTGGGTTGATCGCAGGGTAATGGATTTTTTTGGCCTTGGTAATTTTTAAAGGCCATAAACTCAAGTCATCGATGGGCTATTATCTGTGTGAGTTGAGGGCATGCCCACTCTAACAAAATCACTGATCCTGGAAGTCCAGACATAAACATACAGACTCCAGTTATTTATCATTGATGAAAATGAGTATTGCTGTTTTCATGTATAACTGTTATTAATAATGATGGTTTTATTAATCAATCAGGCTTCTGAATGTCATTTCCTAGATGTTGTTTTTGCCTTTCCCATAAAAATGGAAATTTGAGAGGAAAAGGCTCCAAACACATGGATAATTTGGCAACTTCTAATCAATACCATAAAAAATAAATGAACATTATTGGACTCAGTGTTACTTTTCAGTGTCTCAAATGACCTGTCATTTGGGGTAAGGTTGACTACACGGGAAGAGTCAATGTTCATTAAGAGAAGCTCACAGTTGTCCCTTGTAAAAGCAGGTGCTATGTCTGTTTCCCTGTACTCTGCCCTGCCAATAATTCCCAAGTCCAATGGCTCCCAACTTCTATTATCTCCCCAGGCCAAATGGCAAAGAAATTTGTCAAATGAATGTGCTAGGATGGGCAAAATCCATGAAAATGGCTTTGTTTTGGACCACAGAGCCAAGCCATGTTTGGTTTCTCCTAGCTTGATAGATAAAGGGCATCAAAACCTTATATTGGAAATTTCATAATGATCAGTGGAAGAAACTTCCCCTTTCTAGCTGCAGCTCAGAGACAGGACCAGATGTGTCTGGTTATCTGCAGGTTTATTCTCGAAATATAATCCAAATTTTAAGAGGCAGTCAGTGTGAAAATGTACCGCCTATATTGATGAAAAATATAACCTAGAGCAAGGAATGGAAGGAAAAAAATTCTCTTTTTTCTGTCCCAACTCTTCTAACAGATGGCCAAGAGCCTATCACAGGCCTTGCCAGTGTGAACATGAAGTGCCAACCTACCTATCCACAGCTGGGGAAGGGAGGATAAGATGAGAGAGACCAACTATCTCTCTCAGCGCAAAACAGGCACATGGCTAGGCTCTCATGACTTGAGTTACAGCCTCTTTCTCTGTCTCTGACTGTCTGTCATTTGTTCTTTCTCATTTCTTCCCTCCTTTTGCCTTCTTCTCCTTTTCCTCCCCTTCTTCTTCCCCTCTTCCTTTCCCTTCCCCTCTTCCTCCTTCTTTTCCTCCTTCTCTTGTTCTTTTTGTCCTTTTTCTTGTTCTCCTACTATTCCTCTTCCTCCTTTGTTCTTCCTTTTTTTCTCTTTCCTCCTTTCTTACTCTTCCTCTATCCTCTATCTTTCCTTTCCCTCTTTCAGTTTTTTCAAAAATCTATAATTTAAAATACTCATATATTTTTTAAAAAATCTAATAATTACTATATGACAGACATTGTATTAATTACTTCATAATTATTATTTCTTTTGGTATTCACAACTATCCTGGGAGACACTATTCTTATGCCCATTTTATAGATGAGGAAACTGAAAAATGAAGCAATGAAGTGGTTTGCTCAGGGTCACATAGCTAATATGGCTGGATTTGAACTCAGGTCACGCTAGCTAGGTAGTTAGATGGTTTAGTGCCTAGAGAATTGGTCTTAGGGTCAGGAAGACATGGAGTTCAAATATGACAGATAGTTACTAGTTATATGACCTTCACAAGTCACTTAACCTCTATTTGTCTTAATCTGCTGAAGAAAGAAATGGTCAACCACTCTAGTATCTACTCCAAGAAAATCAGAATCAGACATGATTGAATGACAACAACTTCCTGACTCCAGGCCCAGTATTCTAGACACTGAGCCACCTATTTCTCTTCCTCTTCTGTCCTTGCCTTGGCTTCATAGAGAGCAGAGAACTTTTTGTTTCATTTTCCATGGTGCATTGCAGTAGCACTAAAAGCATGATTCAGGGACTCATGAGCATCCTTGAAATCAGTTGAAGGAATCCAGAAGGTAAAAACTATTTTCATAACAATATTAAGATATTATTTCTAATATGCCAAATATTTATAGAGATAAAAGAAAATTATAAAATAATATATGTAATAAATGATAAAATAAAATATAAATAAAATTATATATAATACATCATAATAATATCTTTTTGTGGGGGTTGTCAATAATTTTTAAAAGAGGTCTTAAGACTAAAACTATGTGAAATTGCCAGTGCATAGTGATTAGGGATCTGGACTTAGAATCTGGAAGTGTTGGGTTCAAATACCAGCTGAGTCACATATGAGCTGTGTCATTTCTCTACTTCCTTCCGCTACCACCTAGTTTTCTTCTTGACTTATTTCAAATTCTGTTTGCTACTAGAGGCTTTTCCTAACAGTAATCCCCCACCACTCAATCCCACTAGTTCTTTCCCTGTGAGATCACTTCACATTTATCCACATGTTTTGGTTTACATAAAGTTGTTTGCACAGTGTCTCCCTTTTTTCATAGGATTTTTGCCCTTTTTTTGAATTCCCAGAGGTCAGCACAGTTCTTCACATACAGTAGGCACTTAATACAAACTTACTGGCTGATTGGATGAAAACATCTCTTGGTTTTCTCATATTATAAGGAGTAACAATATCATCCACCCCAGAAAGGAGCTGGGGGGGTCTCAAAAGAGAAGTGTCCCTAAAGCACTTTATAAGCCAAAGAGAAGACATTAGACCCATGATTTCATTACTTTAGAAAACTCCTAGGTGAGGAAGCTCTTACTGCTACAATTGATCAGCACCTTCTCTGCCACATTTGGAGAGCTGTCCTAACTCCAGAGCACTGAGATTTTGGTGATTTGGCAATCTAAGGTCAAATTCAGCTTCAGACACTTGTTAGCTGTGTGATCCTGAGCAAGTCATTTAACAGCCACCTGCCTCAGTTTCCTCACTTGTAAAATGGGGACCACAATAGAACTTTCAGGGTTGTTGGGAGGATCAAATGAGATATTAATAACAGGGCCAATATGGGTCAGTGATAGGATTTGAACTCCGCCTTTTCTAGTTCTGGATTGTTCTCCTATGTATCAGGCCATAGGATCACGGTTTAAAAAAGAAGCTCGGATTTGTAGTCAGAGTTTCTGGCTTAAAAGTCCACTTCTGTGTGAGTTACTAAACATCTGAAGACCTCAGTTTCCCCTTATGTAAATGAGAAGTGAGACTAGAGCGTCTTCAAGGCTTCTTCTACCTCTAAATCTATGGTCCTGTGAGCCTTTCATTCTCTCATTGATCAGGTAGATGACACAGATAATAATTTTTGCTCTGTTTCATCCTGTGTGTGAAAGGAAAAGATAGTAAAGATGCCCCTAGAATTGGTTAATATACTTCTCTTCCCCTCCCACTCAGCAGTCTGTTTATTTTTGCATCAATCCAACAATTCTCCTGGAGTTCAATGAAATGACAAAAACACCCTGTGAGAGGTTACCTTGTCAAGCCATGGAAAGCATTTTAATTACAGTTTGTATCACATGTATAAATAAATATTACATTCTTCCAGTCTACAATGCATTCTAGGAGTATCTTGTTAAAGGACCTGGCTAGCTTACAAAGTTCCAGGGCCCATTGTCATTGAAACTACTGATTTTTTTTTTTAAGCAATTAAAAAGTACCAGTGCCCATAGTCGTCTTGGGAGAATGTCTATTTGCTGGCAATTGACTCCCCCTTTGCCAGCTAGACAAGCCCCTTCTTCTCCCAGAGCAGGCTACACAGGAGGACGTAGATTTTGGAATTAGAAAAGGGTTTGTTCACTACTGGTCGGTCTTCTACAATCACCAGCAATACTGGACTTTGGATGAAGGCATCTTTGCAATGTGCTGCTAGATACAATGTGCTGTTAAAAAACACAGTCGATCAACAATCTAACATAGATTTTTTTTTCAGTTTGTGCTGGTACAAAAAAAGGAGATGAAAAACTAAACAAAATGATTTAAATATCCCAGTTTTTTTTCTTATTCTTTTTATAGCTCTTATCTATTTTCTCTAGCACCTGCCCCATCTCCTGGGGTATAAAGGAGAATGTGGAACTCCTATTCCAATTCTTGGGCATAACTTCTATCAAATGACCATTGAAATATCTTCTTCCCCAATCCATATATGGTTGGGAAAAATCACAGAACTCTCATAACAGTTAAGTGACCACTTATAAGATGGGGCTACTCTTACTAGTCATGGCAATACCTTGCTATCCTTACTGAGTGAGCATGCAAAGTAATTGTCCCTAACATTGGTGGCTGATGATCACTGACATCTCCTGCCCCAGGAGGAATGTAGGAGCTCTGATTGGGAGACACAAACACCTGCCAACAAGGTTGTTACTGCCCAGAAATGATGTAATCATATTCCACAGGAGGGCTTAGTTTAGACTACTTCAAGGAGCTCATCCATCAAGGAGGAATGTAATTTACAGTTCATTTTGTGAAACAAAACCACCTCAATTCTTAGAAACAGACATTGAAGAGGAATCAAAAGGAAAAAAAGAAAGGAAGGAAGATGATAAAGGGAGAAAACAAAACAAGAGAGAAATCCAATTCCAAGGAAAGATTTAGAAAGCATTCTCAATTCCATCAGAAGAAACAACTAAAATAGATGGAAGCCTTCTTCTGACCTCCATTCTCAGTACCACAGGCTGTCTTCAGAAGAAGAAATGCAGTTAAAATTTACAGTGTCTCTTAGCAGACCCTATTTTTATATTTTGCTGCTTTATTAGAAATATAAACAGATTATGTTTATGTCTTTTTTATTTGTCTTTTTGCTTTTTTTAACAAATAATTTTTGGTAACTTGTCTGTATTTTTTTTTTTTTTACTCATAAAATAATCTTCATATGTCCTCACCTTGCCCAGTTCATCACTTTCACTAGTTCGTTGCTTTCTCAAGTGTTCAGATTGCCCTAAAACCGCAATCAGCAGCTCCTGAAAAACCATATAGCAAAAGTGTCTTTCCCCAGCTACAGAAACTGCTATATTGTTTGTGGTGGATTCCCCTGCTTTCCCCCCTCCCATCTCCCCCCCCCCAACCCCTGCCCCACTCTAGCTTCATTGTCGGTACCAATATATAATGTAGAACTGAAGGCATCAAGGTGTGGTGGGTCCTTCAGCCAGAGGACCCTACACTTTGTCTTTGAATTTCTCCAAATAGTTTCTTAGTTCTTTGGAGTCTCCCAGATCCATGTCCTGGCACACCCATTTGATGTCATCGTCGTTGCTACTGAGAATGGAGTTGACGGTGGGGCAGCCATCATCTGGAGGTATTGTGGTGAAGGTGGTGAATTTTACGCGCTTCCTTTTGGAAGTGGGGGAGTGTAGAGGGTCTGCTTTTTGTTCTTTCTCTTGCTTCCCCCCTAAGTCAGCGGACCTGTGAATCTGGCTCTGAACATGCTTCTGTGTATTACCATTCAGGAGGAGGTGATTGCTTTCTTCGTAGCCAAGTCCCCGGTCTATAATTGTGGTGTGCTCATCCTGCTGGGGTGATGTATCCCCAGAATTCTCCAATAGTTCAGCCTCATTGCCCAGCCAGACCCAATCATGGGAGTGGGTCATGGTGGCTTGGCCTTCTATTGGAACTTGCTTGTGACGGTATTTCAGGGCAAATGTGGCACAGTTGATCAGAAAGACAAGGATGGCCAAACAGAAGACCCCCAGGAGTGCATACATTCCTATCTCAAGGTCACTTAACCCCCTGGTAGCTTGGACCAAGTCATTCTCTTCCAGCCCACCACTACTTTTCGGGAGGTCAACTTGGGCAGGGAAATTGGTAAAGTCAATGGGGATGTTCTGCAGCTGCCCATCACCAGACAGTCTGCCTCCATCCAGCTTACTGTTCTTCACCACTTTGTTGTTGATCAGTGATTTGACAGTGGTGGTGACTTTACGAAGAACACTCTCCTCTCGATCAATGGAAGAACCTCCAAAGTATCGTCCATCTTGGCCATAGTGCTCTTGGTCGGGGCCCTTTTGTCGGCGGTCACTGGCATGGTTCTCAATCTCATCCCCATCATAGTCCCCGCCAAGGCTAGAGATGGCGTCGTTCTGCCCAAACTTGACCTTGATGTTGCCCACACCCATGGCCAGCACACTCTTGCGCTTAGATTTCTGACAGGCTTCAGAGATCATCATGTCAACTTTGACGATCTGTCCTTGCCCTTCCCCTTCTGCCACCACGAGAGGCCATCTCAGCTCATGGCCCTGATGAACGGACACGATGGTCTCGTCCAACGATGTGGCTGAGAGGGAGAAATCCTTGGGATCATAGATGTCCAGCGGTGTCACTGAGCCGTCGTTGAACTGGATCCACATGCTGACCACAGCTTCCTGAAAGAAAACCGGGCAAATCATCATGATAGAATAACCCCTGCAACTTGCAAAGAGCTTTACCATTTTCAAAGCTATTGCACATTCGTACTCTCACTGATCCCCTGCAGCAAACCTATGAGTTAGGCAGGGTTGCTTTTATTTATTCATACACATATAAACATATATATTTATACATATACAACATATACTCACATATTTTATACATATATTTTTATGTGTATATATATATATATACATGTGCCTTATATTTACATATACATGTATAGGCCTTTTATACACATACATATATACAAAGATATATGTGTATATTTACGTATATGTATTATATATATTTATGCACATATATTTCTATTTATAGATGAGGAAGCTGAGTCCTTTTGCCCTACTGGAGGTAGCTGAAGGAGTGCTGGATCTGAAGGCTTGGAACTATAGAATCATTGCTCTATAGATGGAAAAGACCTTAGCAACCATTGTTTTCATTTTTCAGAAAAGGAAACTGAGATCAGATGCCCAGTCAGGATTTGAACCCAGAATGTCCTAATTCTAAGTCAAGTTATTATTCTGGCTCTATAATTTATCACCTGCGTGACCTTGAGTGAGGTACTTCTCTTCTCCAGGACTGCAAAATGATACAGTTGATCTAGATTTATTTATACACACACATACACACATATTTAAATATTTGTTGAGACTCAGTCTCTCTATCTTACTTCAGGCCAGAAGGGCAGAAGCTTCTTAGGCTTGGCCCTCTCAGGGGAGCTTTCTGTGTTCTAGCATGAAGGTGTCAAACTTTAGATCAAGCTACTTCTCCCTCCTTATCTTAGAAGACCATACATTGCATAGTTTGCATCTTGTTTTAGATACTTATCACTTATATCACCTCAGTCAAACAACTTTATTGGACCTTAATTTCCTCACCTACAAAAAGACTTATCAGTGATGTTTAAGTTCTATCTAAAACTATGATCCTACGAATCTCATTTCAGTTCTTTGATCTGTAAAATGAGGGGATTAGAATCGGCCTCTAAGGTCTCCTTTTTCAAATTTAAAATTTTGTGAGCCTCTCTGAACTCAGTTTCCTAATTTGTAAAATGAAAAGGTCCTTTTCTGTTCTAATCTATGATTCTATAGTCCTATAATATCACCCTACTTAGGCCCGCCCACCTTTCTTGAGAATTTAAATAAAGAAGCCACTTTGAAGAAAATATTTCCTTTCTTTGGGAAGTTGTGCTAACTTTAATCTTAAACCTAACACCAAATCTAAATCCTTTAAACTAGATATCAGGATCAGAAAACACCTTCCCTGCGGTCTGGAGGCAATTTCCTCTAGAACTGGGGTAGGAAATCTAACATGCTTTTCATTAAAGGCTTCACTTAAACAAGCACAAATGTAGATTTAATATAATTGCCATGGCCATAATCTTTAAAAAACCCTCTATCCATTAAACACTAATTTGTGTGATTTATAAAAGCCACTGCCTGAGCATGGAAAAATCTCCCCAGAAAACAACCAGCCCAATTGGACTGAACCCTTTATTTGCCAAATGCTGTCCCCTTCTCCTTCTTAGTCTGTGACATGGGGTTGGAGTAGTCAACTCACTGAGCTCATTCTTTAGAGGGAGAAGGAGGGAGGAAGATAGGAAGAAAAAGGAGGGGAGGGAGTACATCCCTCGTACACATTTCCAGAGACAAGTGTTAGAAAAGAAAATAATAACCCCCCCCACTTTTTTCCTCCCCTCTTCAAACTCCCTCAACCTCCTGGAAGATCCCTTTTTCCTTTGCTTGAGAAGCTAAAAAAACTAATGCATTTTCCTTTCAAGCCTGAAAACCTATTCCACCCTTGAAGTAGCTAGGAACGCCCATTCCATTTCCATGTCAGCAAGATGCTGGCCATGGGCTCTTTCCTCTAGGATAGCTCAGTTTAATTGTGTTCTTTGCTCTTAGTGGGCAGAAATCACCATTAGGGGCAAATCAAAAGCAAAGGATTGATATAGGTAGTCATCTAGTTTCATTTCAATGATGAGGTGACTATTTCTTAGGAGCAACACCTGATCTGGGAAATGAGATGATTTGTCCCAACTCATTCTCCTTATCCTTCAATTATGACTCTTAGGTTTGTGGGCCCTGAGCTTGTGAGAGGATGAGGGGTTCCCAATTCTTTGAGACGGCTTAAGGTGAACAGTAGCAGAGGGAGGGTCTTCTGTTTCTGAGATTCTGTATCTGGAAGCATCATGGGATCAGATCATAGAATAAAATTGGAGAAGACTTCATGGGCCTTCTACTGAGATCTCTTTTGACAGAGAAACTGAGGTCCAGGAATGGGACATAATAGAGCACTTAAAGAACTGATTTATGATTTATGGAGAAGGGATTAGAGTAGTTCTGTTTGATCCTAGAAGATAGAACTAGGAGCAGAGGGTAGAGGTTCTAGAAAAACCCACTGAAATTCAAAGTTAGGAAAAACTTCCCCATAGTTTCTGTCACGTGTTCTTTCAGTCATATCTATTTGTGTCCCTATTTGAGGTTTTCTTGGTAAAGATAATGGAGTGATTTGTCATTTCTTCTCCAAATCATTTGACAGATGAGGAAACTGAGGTAAACGGGATAAAGTGAATTGTCTGGGGTCACACAGCTAGTAAATGTTTGAGGCTGAATTTGGACTTGAGTTTCTCTGACTTGGTTCTATCCATTGTGCTACCAAGCTGCCTTCCCAACAATTAAAGCTATTCAGAAGCAGACGAGGCTGCTTTCAGCCATTTACTTTTCTTGGACGTCTCCATGTTGAGACTTGTTGGGCATTCCTTTCTGAATGGACTGGATTAAAGGGCCACTGAGCTCCCTTTCAGTGATCAGTTTCTTCAAGGCAACTTGTCCCAGGTAACAAGCTAGTAGGTGATGGCAGGGAGATTAGAACCTGCAGAATGAGAGCTCTTTTCACTGAATCCTACTGCTTCCTTCAGGGGCATTCTGGGTATCTGGAAGACTAATTGTCTTCACCTTAGATGATTACATAGACATAAAGCTAGTAGAAGCTCCTCCTTAAGTCACGCTGGATACATATAATGTAACAAGTCTGGGATTCAAAAGGAAGGGATTTTCCCAACATCACCTATGGTAGTATGATGTCAGATTAAATCTCTGAAGAAAAGGACTGTTTTTATTTGTTTGTTTTTTATCTTTGTCTCCCCAGTAGAGTGCCTGGCACAAAAGGCGGGTTTAATCACTGAGATGAAAGTTCAACTCAGGGCCTCTGTCTTTAAATCTAGCACTCTTTTCCTGAAATGAGAATATTTGTGAAGCCCACTATTAAAGTGGTATATAACAGCCCACTATGGCTATTGTTGTTATTATTTTCTTCCTCCTTCCTTTATAAAGAATGTGTATGGTAGCTTGACTGCCCATGCTACAGTGAAAAGAGCTGAGTTCAAATTCCACCTCTGCTATTTATTTTCTGCAGCTTTGGGTGAGCTATAGCACATGTCTGAGACTCAGTTTCTTCAATGGTAAATATGAGAGAATTATACTAGATAGTCTCCGTCTAAACTAGATGACTTCTCCATATCTGTTACCATTCTACGACACATGTTATTGCTGCTGGAATCTAAGGACTTGATCAAATTGGTCCAGCCTTTCCTCTTCCTTTTCCCTGCTGCCTTTTCCTATTTCCAATCTTTCTTTCTCTAGACTTAGGTTAAACCCCATTTTTATGCCCCTATACTCATAACCCTTCTGATGGTGGAAGCCCACAGCTGTTGGCATGTCTTTTAAAAATAGAGACATTGGTTAGATCTGTCCCGAGCCTTTTGATACAAATGGCCTCAATCAGCCTGCGTGGCAGTGCTTTGGAACAATCTGGATGAACATTACCTATGGAGAGCAACCTCCCATACTGCACAATCATCACACAAATTTACAGAATCATCCTGGTTTTCATTTGTTACACTCTGGTTATAAACAAAGGGAATTGCTAGGCTTCTGGCTAATTTAGACCATTTCTCTGAAAACAACGAGGGATGGTTAACTCAGCAATAGACTTGAGTGGGAAGAATATTTAATTTCCAAAGTGTGATCAGGAAAGGCTTTAGGGACTGGCAAAGGGAAAATCTGTAACAGCCTGGTAGGAGGAGAGGGCAGAGAACTTGGGGATTCATATTGGATTGGTAATTTGAAGTGAATTGGACTTGTGGTTATTCTCAAAGTGTAATGGGGCCACAATAGAAGGAGAAAATGGAAATGAGAGTACCAACATGGAGAATGCTGAAGAACAGTAGCCATGCTACAGGCTAAGGGATAATTTAAAATATTTCACATTCCTGTATTTTAATTTCCTTATATAAAATGAGGGGGTTGGACTGGCCCCTGCAGTGCTTTCTAGCTTGAGACCTATGAGCCTATGAAATAGGGACATTTAGAATAATCTTAAGTTTTTTTTTTTAATGTTGTGGTGGTCCCTTGGGCAATCTGGTGTCCACTTCTTAAGATTTTTTTTAATAACTGAGAGAAATGCTAATTTTCAATTAGAGGATAGTGAGCATAAAATTTTAATTATTTTTCTCATCTAAATTCACAGATCCCTGAAATCTATCCACGAGTCACTTGGGGGCCTGTGGACTCTAGATTCAGAACCCTAAATCTAGACAAATTCTTATTTTCAGAGGGTATCCCTTATTCTGTATCTTTTTCAGGACAGAGCCAGCCATTTTTGGTGAACATCTTGTTTTTCACACATTTAAAAAATGCCCAAATCTACTAAATTCTGAGGACTGAGAGACATGTTGAGTCACAGTTATCCAAATCTGTGGAGGCTAAGAAAGTCCATTTCAATCTCATTCTCATGGTGATTTCTCTTCAGAAATTCCATATAAAGAATGATATCAGCACAAAATAATGGCAGACAGTCCAAATTTTCAATAAAGCTGCAAACTGAAACTCTTGTGACCTGGTAAAAGTTTGGGTTAAGTTCTTTTAATCACCTCATGAAAGAGAAGTAGACCATGGGGTTTTCTTAGGAGAAGCCTGTGAATTTCCCCAAAGATTAGAAACTCTAAAAGGCTCAAAAAAAAAAAAAAACTTAACACCCACCCAGGCATGATTTAGGATGCTGTCCTTCTCAGAGGCATTTCTGCAAATCAGATGAACTGCATCAATAAATCCTCTTTGATTCCCATGACAAGGTCCTCCAATTACTATCAAGAGATGAAGATGGATTGGAGCCTTTTTATCTGTAAAAAGGCTGCCCTTCCCTGAGAACACTTCAAGAGCTGAGATGACAATTGCTCATGAAAGTCATTAATTATCTACTCCAAATAAACACTCCTCAGGTCTGGCCACTTGCTTTCCTTTCTTTTTCTTCCTCTCCCTTATCTAGCTCTTTTTTTTAAAGCCAGTCATCACAACTTCCCATTATTTAGTGTCACTGAGATGACTAGAGCAAATAATTTTCTCTGAATGGACTGTGAATCTCAAAATGGTCATTATTAGCTCATTCCTAATGAGAGAGTTGACAAAATTCAAGACCAGTAAATGATGGATTCCCAGAGTCATCAATGATTTCTAGATTGCATGCTGCCCAATTGAAGGTGGGAGAGGTATCGAAGAGACCCTCCACCTTTGTCTTCATCTTCTGGCTGTCCTTCAATTACTCTCCTGTTTCTTCTTCTCCTACCAACTTGGTGACAGAGCTTTTCATGGTTAATGCTGCTCCTTCTATCTACCAACCATTTGATTGTCAATCGGACAAGCTTGTACCAAGCTAAGTAATGGCTTCCATAGGTAGCTATGATTGATGAATGTCCTAAAATCTTCCCTCTCTTCAGAGTCATCAGTTCAATGCAAAACACTTATTAAATATCCTACTGTGTGCAAGGCACTGGGGTACAAAGGGAAAATAAATGAAAAAGGGAAAAAAAACACTTCCCTAAAAAGAACTTGCAATTTGTTGGAGAATAGAGGCTGTAAATACATAATAGTCTATTGGGAGGAGGTGAATTGTGCCAGTTATGTCTGATTCTTCATGATCCCATTTGGGATTTTCTTGGGAAAGATATTGGAGTGGTAGGATTGGAATCCAAGTCCCTAGACTTCACAATATGTACTTTCCCATCTCCTTGCTTTGGTATTAGCTGAACCCTTTGCCCGGAAGGCACTCTCTCCTCACCTCTATCTCTGAAATCTTTCAAAACTCAGACCAAATTCTGCCTGCCACGGGAGGCCTTTCCTGGTCTCTGCAGTGGCTAGTGTCTTCTTTTCTGAGATTAGTCTTCTGTTCTGTGTATATCTTATGTATGGTGGCACAGTGGATAGAGTACTGGACTTGGAATCAGAAAGACATTTTTCTGAGTTCAAATCTGGCTTCCATCATTTACTAGCTGGGTGACTCCGAGCAAGACACTTTACCTTCTTGCCTTAGTTTCCTAATCTCTAAAATGAGCTGGAGAAGGAAATGGTAAACCATTCCAGTATCTTTGCCAAGAAAAGCCAAATAGGGCCATGAAGAAACATTGTTCAGATACCACTGAACAATGACAACAATAACAAAATGTATATGTTGTCTCTCCCACTAGAATGAAACCCTGTGCATGAAGCTATTCCTGGTCTCCCCAGTGGCTAGTACTTTCATTATCTTCTATCTACTCTGAGTCTGTCTCACATGTATTTAGTAGTTTTGTTATGTGTTGTCTTTTCCATCAGCATGTGAATTTTTGGAAGATAGTGCTGTTTTTAATGTTTCTTTGTATCCTCATCATTTAATAAATGCTTTTTGGATAACCTGATTAGCAGAGAAGTGAATAGAAGATAATTTGGGAGGTGAGGGTATTAATAATATATATATATATATATATTATATATTATATATATATATATAATATATATATATTTGTGTGTGTATTATATCAATGTGTGTGTCAGTAAGTATGTGCATATGATTGTGTAAGTGTGAATGTGCATTTATAAGATCTAGAGGAGCTTCAGACAGGAAATGGCATACAACCTGAGCTTGAAGAACTTAAGGCTGATGTGAGAAGGATGTATATTCCTACAATAGAGGAATGACCTGTTTTGAACCAGGCAGATCCATGTTGGAATGTTCATGTTCTGGGAACAGCTGGTAATCCAGTTTAGTTAGAATGGAGTGAGCGAAGAGGGAGTCATGTATAAGATTGGAAAGATAGGGTGGAGTTAGATTGTGGAGGGACTGAAATATGAGGGCAAGGAATTTGTATTTTATCCTGGAGGCAACTGGGAACAGTTGAAGATTTTAATGGAAGGGAGTGATATATTCAGACTTTCCTGAATGGAGAAGAGAAAGATTGGTGGCAGGGATACTTTAAAAGTCCAGAGCAGAGGTAATAAAAGCCTGAAGTAGGAGAGTGTGCTTGTGAGGAAAGAAAAGAGGGCAGATGTGAAATATATATTTCCTTCAAATATATTTTAGATTTGGGGTTTCAACAGCTTTTATTTATACAGGATTTTATAGTTTGCAAGGTGTTTTCCATATGTAAATTCATTTGATCTTCCTAGCAACAACCCTGTGGAATAGATGCAGAAATTGAGGCAGAGGTGGAGTGACCTAGTTAATTAATAATGTCTGTCACAACACCCTTTGGAACAGATGCTAATTATTATTCTCATCTTATAGATAAAGAAATTGAGGCAGGCAGTGGTGAAGTGACTTTCCAGGGTTACACAGCTAATATGTATCTGAAGTTGGATTTAATGTAGGTTTTCCTGACTCCAGGTCTAGCATTGTATCCACTTTACCAACCAGCTGCTTGAATGTGCCTCTGGCTAAAACAGAGATGTATTCCTCTCAAAACTTGCTTAATGATCATATTGAGATGTAATGTTTTTTTTTTTAGTAAAACCCAATATATAGCAAGGATGCAGATAAGCTACTGTCCTTTGGACATAGTGAATACATGGAGTCTGTGAAAGAAAATACCTATTTTTGAATATGAGGAAATATAAGTGCTGTGGGGGCAAAGAAATGGAATTTAGAATATGGATTTAGAACAAGTGTTCTTTATTTTGAAAGAATCATCTATTTTGATTAGTATATTTCAATATATTTGGTTTTCTTTGGCTTCCTATGAATTTTATTTTGTGCTTTTAAAAATATTCTGAGAAAGGCTCCATAAGCTTCAACAAACAAAAAAAGAAGTCCACTCCAGAGAAAGGCCTCTATAGGGAGCCATGCATACTGAGGAACATCCCAGATCTATTCCTTTTGTGAGTCACACGGGTCCCATGAGAAGCTGGGAACCATTGAGAGAAGAAAATTGCTTGATGCTTTCTGGAAAATGGAACACGTTTTTTTGGTAGGTGAGACTGATAGCTTGATTATCAATCTATGCTATAATTACTTATTGCCTCTTACTATTTCTCTCTTTCTTTGCCCTTGTTTCTACCTCTCTCTCTCTCTCTCTCTCTCTCTCTCTCTCTCTCTCTCTCTCTCTCTCTCTCTCTCTCTCTCTCTCTTTGTTGTCACTGTCTCAGCCTTTCTATTTTTTGTCTCTGTCTCCTCTTTGTTCTGTCTGTCTCTATCTCTCTTTAAAGAGCTCTCTATAAGCAAAATGCCTTTGGTTAGCCTTCAATGAATTAAAAGGCTAGTCATTAAATCACTCCATAGATAAGATACTTCTCTCTATCATACTCTATAAATCTAGTGAAAGCCTGTGGGACACTTAACCTTCCTTTTCACTGGCATTGGTGATACTCATCATGGCCAACAGTTTGTATACTAAAACATCAGCATAATAGTTCTGACTCAGGAAATCACTTTTCAGTTCAACCACTTCAGGGTACCTGCTATGAGAAAGGCAGCATGTTGGACATCAACTATACAAAAGGATAAAATCATAGCTTCTGTTCTCTGGGGGCTGACACTCTTCTAGTAGTAGGGTACAGTATGAGGCAGGGGAATTTATGTTACAAGGCAGAGTATTATTGGGGCAAGAAAAGAGATTCAGGAGAATGAAGTTCTCTAGGAAAATGGGAGGAAAGAAACAAAGGCATCCACTGGGGAGGAGAGGTTTCAGAGGGAAATAGCCATTGATTGAGGCCATTTGGAAGGGAGAGAGAGAAAACTTGGAAATGAGGAAGATGAAGGGGAAACAATAATAATCTTCAAGTATGTGAAGGGTTATCCCTCAAAATGAAATGAGACTCAGAACAGAGTCAGAGGTTAGTGTAAGAAACAACAGGAAGCAATTTTAGGTAGGCAGATTTCATCTCTATAAGAAGAGAAATTTCCTTAACAATGAGTTGTTCCAAAGTGGAATTTTTTACCTTCTTAGGAAATGAGTTGCGCCTCACTGGGAGCCTTCAATCAGAAGCTAATCATTTGTCAGGGCATGCTTGAACTAGGTGCCATCCTTTCAACTCTGTAATTTTGCTGTATTATTATTTCATCCACATTTTCTCTCCTCAAATAGCCATTTCATTTATGGAACAAAATGGATCCAGTCCCCAAACTTGTAAGAGTTAACATCCTATTCAAGGAGTTACATAATGGAAACCAAGTATTGATGATATAAAGTTGAAAGTGATAGGTACAAAGGAAAGATCCACATAGAGTGTTATGTGAAAATCTGGAGAGAGAACATTGCAAGGATAAGGTAATGAGTAGTTTATAGAAAAAGTAGCATCTACACTGGCTTCAAAAGGGTGCTGAGAGGCAGCAAAAATTGAATTACTATACTCCAGGCCAGTGCGAATGCTTATAAGTGGAGTTGTAACTAGGACAAAGTGACTGAGGCTTTGTTCCAGGGCACTGAAATTTAGAAGTTGCAAAAATGTTAAATTGCACTTGTGAAATACTGAAATGTAAAATTATTCTCCACTTAAATGTTGGTAGAGTTTTCACTCTTTCAGCAGCACAGAAACTGGTTGGCAAGAATAATTAGTTAAATTGGGAAGCTACCAGATGGTATACTACCTCCATCTGTTACCATGTGTCTCCATAACAGGTTAGTTCTTTCATGGTCTATCCATTTTCTTCCCCAGACAGTAACCTATTTGAGATGTCTCAAGGTCTCTGTCTTTCCAGACAGTCGAAATTCTGAGGTCGCTTTCTCTTTGAGGATATCATCAGGATATTTCTATCCCCACAACTGATTTGAGGCCAGGATTAGTATTACTTTCCCTTGGTTTATGCTTCTTGCCTTGGGCACCAAAATGGCATTGTAAGAAATAGCATGCTTGTTTAGAGCATCACAAGACCACTGATTTAAAATAGTAAGAGACCTTAGAGACAACTGAGTCTAACAAGTTCATTTTACAGATGCAGAAATCAAGGTTCAGATAGATTAGATAGCATGCTCAGGGTTCAAGATCTTGTGAATACCTGAGGCAGGATTTCAATCCAAACTTTCATGATTTCAGGTTACTTTTCTGTTCATTATGCCACATGGCCCTTCTCTCATTATGTCATGCTGCCAAATTTGTGGAACAATTAGTAGTTTAGTTTGGATGGAAAATAGAGGGCTTGGATGGGAGTAAATAACATGAAGTAAAAGTATGAAGGAAAGCAAGAGTGGGTTTTCAATGGTAGTGGGTCTTAAATTCCAGGCTAAGGAACTGAAATTTATGCTAGAGGTAACAGGGAGTCACTGAAGATTTTAGAGCAGAGGAATTTGCAAATTTTCTTACCGTGCAAAAATGGTTATAGCAGCTCTCTTTGTGGTGTCAAAGAATTGGAAATCAATTGGGAAATGGATGAGCAAATTGTGGTATATGAATGTAATGGAATACTATTGTTCTATAAAAAGCTGTGAGCAGTTGAATTTCAGAAAAATCTCACATGACTTACATGAATTTATGCAGAATGAAAGTGAGCAAAACCAGCAGAACATTGAATACAGTAACAGCAACATTTTGTGGATAACCAATTTTGATAGATCATTGTATTTCTGAGGAGAGCAAAGTCTAAGACAATTCAAAAGACTCATAATAGAAAATGCTATCCACAGTCAGAGAAAGAACATGAAGTATAAGTGCAGACTAAGCACACTATTTTCACTTTTTTGTTGTTTTTTTTTTCTCACGGTTTTTCCTTTTTTTCTGATTCTTCTTTCACAACATGACTGATATGGAAATCTTTAATAGGATTGTACATATGTAACCTCTATCAAATTGGATTGTCATCATAGGGAGGAGGGAGAGGAAGAAGGAGGAAGAAAAAGTGAAAATCAAAGTATTATAAAAATAAATGTTTAAAATATAATATAACAATTACATTATATTACATAAATATATTATAATGAAATATAAAAATAAATGTTTAAACTAATAAATAAATTTAAAAACTGAAAAAACCCAAAAACTTAACTGATACAACAATAAAAAAGAACAGCTATATGAATGACTGGTGTGCCCTCTCATTTCCTAGCCACCAAATGGAATTGAAATCATTTTAACTAGATATCCCAAATCTTATAAAAAACAACCTCCTGTGGCTATTAGCAAATCTCGTTCCTTTTTCTTCCCCAAATTGGTACTTTTATTGCATAGCACTTGTTCAAAAATAGCAGTTCAGCCTCAAATGGGGACATACATTTTGGATGCCACCTCAGTTTACTCTGACTTCTGCTGTACCAGAGCCCTCTAATTTATTTAGTTACCTAATGTTCCTTCTAGGGTTAAACTAAGACACTGACCAATGCTCAATATCTTAATGTGGCAGAATGTTAAATGTGTTAGGTTTATAGGCAGGATATCCTAGATTCACAGATAGGAGAACAAGGATGGAAGTTTGGGCATTGTGGGTACATATAGGTAATGTATCATCCTTATCATCATTGGAAGGAGTATCTATTTCCATGGGATCACAGATCCATTGTGATTATTAGAATATTTTTTCCTGCTCTTTTGGAAATTCAGAAGCAGATTCCAATGATAGTTGAGCTAAGACATCATTTGCATTTTTAAAATGTTTAAGAGGTAAACTCAGGAAGGACTGGCCTCTTCACACAAGATTTTATTGAAGATGCTCCTGAAGGAAGGAAATAAATATTTATTAATCACGTACAGTGTGCCAGGTAGTGTGCTACACACTTCACAAATATTAACTAATTTGTTCCTCATAACAACTCTGGAAGGTAGATGCTCTTATTATTTCCATTTTACAAATGCAGAATTTGACATAGAGCTTAAGTGACATGTCTAAGATCACATAGCTACTGAATATCTGAAGCTGGATTTGAATCCATTCTTCCTGCTTTCAGTTGCAGCATCCTATTCATTTGCCCTTTCCAAAGAGAGGGAAATTATACAATTGAAAACCTGTATGTTCTTGTAATTTGTACCTCCACAGCTATGCTTTCCTCAAGGGCAAAGACTATGATTCCTGAACAAAATTATCCACCCTTTCTTCTCAAGTTTCCAAGTGACATCCATTAATGAATTACCCATATCTCTTGAGCATTTCAAGATTTAGAATACATCCTTCAGGATGACCCTGTGCCTAAATAGTATGATTTCCATTCTACACATAATGAAACTAGCCAAGTGGTTTGCCCAATGTCACTGAGTTAATAATTGGCAGAGGCAGAAATCATAAAGGTGAATTTGCTCACTGAAATTTCCTACCACTCTAGGCTGTAATACATTGGCAATACTTTATTTACTGACACCATTTTGTTGTCTATAAATATGTCTATAAAATGGAGATTCCCTTTGTATATGTTTAATTTCATGGCTCCTGCAGACCTTGCCAACTCTCAAATTTTGTGGTTCTGTGATTTTTCACAAAAATGCTTAGCTAATGCCTTTTTATTCATTCATTTGCATTTTCCAGTTAAGATAAATAATAATACCAGTGTGAAGTCACGATATTGCAGATTTAGAGAAAAAAAGGAATCTTAGAAGTTATTTAACCTAATATTCTTCATTTATAGGAGGGCAACTGAGGCTCAGAGATAGGAAGTAACTTCTCCTGTTCCATAAGCTAGTTTAAGAGGTAAACATGAACTCCCTAACCTCTGTGTCTAAATCCAAGGCTCTTTCTATGACCCCTACCTCCAGAAATAAGAAAGAGTGGAGTGGTCATTTCTCTGGCCTAAGACGGCTACATTGACTGCTCCAAGCTGGACAGAATAAGGACTGTTGCCAGTCAGCTTTACAAAGACCCTTCTGATTGCAGTGCACAGGAATACTGTGTGAGACTCCCTGAACTGGGCTCTATAACTAGGCAGGATTTGTGGGTTTGGCTCTGTCAGGCTCAATGTTGGCTCCACATCTGTCAAGATGAAAGATTCCCTACAGGAAGTACTGAAGGAGGAAGGCAGAAATGGGTTAATTACACAAGACAGGGATGATTCCGGCAGGAAATAAATTAAACAGATGGGCGGTCTGTCCCTCTTCCAGCTTGGATGTTGTCTTGCCACTAACCACTGTGTTATAAAACCCATCTGAATGGGTTTGCGCTCCAGAAAATTAGGTAGAGATAATCATGAAAACAAGCTATAAAACCAACGTGAGTTCTTTTCTGTTTTGTGGAATGAGGCAAAATAAATCTGGTGGTAACAGTGAATGAGCAGTAGCTTTATTTCTCAGCCTTAGACTTGGTTCAGCAGGGCCTGTATCTCACTGGGAGTTGGGACTAGAACTGCCACTTTTGCTAACTTTGCCACTCTCTATTTCTCTTTTCCAAGCTTGAAGACTCACTGCTCAGGACTGTCTTAAAGTAATATTTTTCCCTCAATGTGCAATGGTCTACTGGTATGCGTTGTATATTGCATTGTTATGACCTGCTTATTCCTAGAAGTGACTAAGTTGTGATAGTTAATAATTATTTGCTAGTGATTTAGTCAATCCAGTAGAGTAAGTTAGCAAACAAAAAATTATTATTTATGTCCCAAGCACTCTGCTAAATGCTGGGGATGCAAAAAAAGCCTAAAACATGTTGTTAATCTCAAGGAAATTCTATCAGAATGAGGGAAATTACATGTAAATAATCATGTTTGCATAACATATATACACATATAATATAACATCTATTTTTCAAATATAATACATATCCATTGTGCATATATGCTACTATATGTATATACATGCAACAGACATACATACATATATATTCATGTCATTAGTTATTAGCCTGTATGTATGCATGCACACAAAATATATAACATGCATGTTATTACATGCAAGCCATAAATTACATACAAATTATTCACACACAGTAACATAGGTAGTATATATATGTATATATATGTGTATATATACATACACACATATTTATATATACATATATATATACACACACAAATATATATACAAGAGATGGACATGACTTAAAAATGTCCATTGCTTTATGAACTCATTTGGGATTTTATTGGTTAAGATGGTTAAGTAGTTGACCATTCCCTTCGCCCAGATCATTTGACAGATGAAATAACTGAGGCAAACAAGGTTAAATGGCTTGCTCAAGGTCACAAGCTAGTCAGTGTCTGAGGTTATGTGAATTGTATATGTATAACAACATGTGTGAGAAATCACTATTTTTCTCCAGTATCAATAACTAATTACTTGATTAGGACCAAGGTTTCTGCTTTCTCATGTGGAAATCAATCAATGTGGGAAATCTTTCTAAAAGACATACTCAACAACAGAGGCTGAGATCTAATCAAAGACAGTAAAAGATAGTTCAAGTTTAGGCTAAAGGTTATATATGCTTTTGACATAGGGAGTATTCCAGAAGGTAGTAATCCATTCTGATTGGCTAACAACTAATGAAAGAATGAATATTATAATGAGCAGGTAGGCTAATAGGTACATTCCTGCTCATTGTATTTGCTCAGATAGGTCTGGAAAAATGGACATCCTCTATTTTATCATATAGATGATGTAGAAATTGATAAATCTCTTTGACCAAGAAGTGACTGATCCAAGTCACTTACCCCAGACATTGTTAGCCAATCAGAATGGATTACTACCTTCTGGAACACTCCCTATGTCAAAAGCATATATAACCTTTAAGCCCACCACCAAAAAAGGCTCTTTGGTCAAAGATGGCCAAATAACCATCCTTTTTAAAATAAATATGCTGACTTTGTTAATAATTTATTAAACTTATTCAATTATGTCTCTGGACTTTTTATATATCACACATATATGTGTGTATCTCTCTCTCTGTGTGTGTAAAATCCCAAATAATAAATCTCCTAAAAAGTCTTAGTGTAATTTTATATTTTAATAGAATAAAATTGCACTAAGATATGTAGGGTTCCCTATATATAGTGTAATTGGATCAGAGCATTGACAGTTGAGGAGGTCCAATTAAGCCCTGAAGATATCCAGTACCTTATGAGGAACGGGGAGGAGGCATTCTAGGCACTGGGAGAACCAGGAGAAAGACATGAAATCAGGGGATAGAGTGTTATGTTTATGGTTAATAACCAGAAGGCCAGTGTCATTGGGTTGAAGAGAATGTGTAGACCAGGGGTTCTCAAACTACAGCCTGTAGGCCAGATGCTCCCGCTGAGGATGCTTATGCAGCCCAGGTTATGGCAAATGGGCTGAGGGGCAGAGATAGAGTGTGAGGTTTTGTTTTTACTATAGTCTGGCCCTCCCACAGTCTGAGGGACAGTGAACTGGCCCCTATTTAAAAAGGTCCCTGGACTGTAGACAATAAGGTATTAGAAGACTAGAAAGGTAGGAGGGGGCTGGGTTATGATGGGCTTTCAAAACCAAAGAGAGTATTTTGTATTTTATCCTAGAAACCATAGGGAACCATTGGAGTTTATTGACTAGAAGGGATAACGTGGTATGCTTTGGGAAGCTCAATTTGACAGTTAAGTAGGAGGAGAGATTTGCAACAAAGAATCATGGAATAAGGAGGTGAAACATAGTATTGACAGATAAGGAAGTCATAGCTCCTCTTATTTAATGAGATCATATATTGTATCAAATTACTCCCTCCCTCCCTTATGTAAACCTCAGTACAAGCTTTGGGGAACGTGGCCCCCATACTAAGAACTGAGTCTCTCAATTGCCACCCTCTTATTCCCACCATACCTGCTTGGGAGTATGCAGCAGCTCCTCGGCCATGGCTGTGGCGGTGATAGCCTTGTTAACTTCAGGGCTGGGCTGGAGGAAGACTGACAATCCCGCCACCAGTTGGACCCCAAGGTCTGTCACCGCCACTTTGTCATCCAAGACCGTCACAGTCTTCTCAGCCAGGATGGAATCGGAAAGGGGTGACAGAACCTTTAGACACAAAACAAAGTCTTAGGTGACAGTATGGATTGAGTGATTGCTAGCAATATTTTCTGGCTCATTAAGGTCCTTCCCAGTCTAGTAAAATCTTTATACCTGGCAAAACATGATACCTTCCCTAGGAAGAAAACACATACTGTGAACTGCAATCTCATTCTGCTGCTAGTACCCACTCTTCCTGCACCCAATATTCCCCTTTTACTAGTTTGGCTATTGAGCTACAATTTTGCCTCATTTTATAAAAAAGGAGATAGTTCTGGAAAGTTTTGCATAAGACCTTTAAACAAAAATTCTCAAATCACATTTTATGGGCACTGGGGAAAATTAGCTATTCAGAGGAAATTGAAGGTCAGAAAAAGAGGTCAATTAAGATTCTTCTGTGGATTAGAGTCTTTTTTATCTTGTAAACAACTACTCTAAGGGAAATTATGGGATGGCACAGCAGAATAAAGCCTATCCCACTCAAACAGGAAGAAGAGCTCTGGTCCTAACCCTGGCACTTCATAGGAATCCAAGGGATATGTTTTCATTCTCTGCAACATGAAAAGATCAAGGATCTTTAAAGTCCTTTCCAGTTCTCTAGCAGTCTAAACTGTTTCCTTAAATTGGATTTTCAAATTTGGACTTGTGAATCCAAATGTATAAGAATAAAATTAATTTATTATTAATTTTATTTATATCTTATTATATATTTATTATATATGATATATAATATCATATATAACTAACATAATTTTTTAAGAATAAAATTAATTTTTAAAATATATAAAATATATTATATGGTAGTATAAAATTATTATAAGAATAAAATTAATTAATAAAAATTCTTCAATTGATAAATGGTGGAAGAGAGGAACAGTTTTCTAAGGAAGCAATCCAAGCTATCAATAGTCATATGAAAAAATCATCCAAATAATTAATAATTAAAGAAAAGCAATTTAATAGCAATGCTGAGGTTCTACCTCCTACTTCTCAGATTGGTCAAGTTGGCAAAAAAAGAAAGGAAAATGACAAATGTTTGCGGGGATTCGGGAAAACAGACACATTAATGCATTGTTGGTAAAGTTGTGTGTTTTTCCAGCCATTCCAGAAAGCAATTGGGAACTGTGCCCAAGAAGTTATTAAACCGTTTGCATACTCTGACTCAGCAATACAATTGCTCAAAGAAAGAGAAGAAAGACTCATATGTACAAAAATGTTTAGAGAAGCTCTTTATGTAGGGACAATGTGCTAGAAACGAAGAAAATACCTATTTGGGGAATGACTATACAAATTATGGCATATGAATATAAAGGGATATTATTGTTCTAAAAGAAATTATAAGAGGAATGTTTTTGGAGAAACTTATGAAGACTTGTATGACTGGATACAGAGTAAAGCAAGCAGAACTGACAGAACAATCTCTACAATTACAACAATATTGTAAAGACAGTTTTGAAGATTTTTAGGAACTCTGATTAACAAAAGAACCAACCATGATTCCAGTGGGCCAATAAAACCTACCTCCTGAATGAGAAGCATATATATATATTATAAGACGCATATTTTTAGACATGGTTAATTTGAAATTTATTTTGCTTGACCGTGTATATATGTTACAAAGTTTTTTTAAAAAATTTTTTTTCTTGGAGAGGTAGGAGAGAGAAAATAAATATTTGCTAATTTAAAGATACATTTAAAATATGAAAGAAGGAATCAGGCTCCTATCAATTGCAGTTTTCCAAGAGCAGAACAAGCAATCTCTAGATGGAATGGGCTCCCTATTACCAGAGATCTCAAGCAGAGGTTGGATGATCAATTGTTGGGGATGTTGTAAATAGGAATATTGCTCATATACAAGGTAGACTACAACAAGGCTTCTTAAATTTTTTTCCGTTTGTGACCTTCTTTTTACCCGAGAATTTTTGAAATAACGAGTAAAAAAAAAAACAACCAAACATATAATATATAAAAATAAAATGAATATATAATAAAAATACATAATATACAACACATATTATATAATAGTATATATATTTAATATAATATGATATAATATATAATAAAATAAATATAAATAAAAGTATTAAAATAAGTGTACAAATCAAACATTTACTGATAACAAATTATAATTTCAAGATTTCCACATTCAGTTATGAGAACCCACATAGCAATTGGACCACAGAGAATTCCTGAGGTCCTCTGAAGTTCTGAGTTCCTGTATTCTCTGGATAGATAGCTTTTTAAGGTAGTTCCTAGATCATTCCAATGAGCAAGAAAGCGTAAAGTAGGGATGTTTATTGATCCTTGAAACAATTCTTTATGGTAGGTGTTGTTATTACCTCCATTTTATAGATAAAGAAGCACATGCTTCTTACCTGTATTGTTGTCATGCCAACTTCTCTTCCAATCAAAACCCGCCCTTCCTGAAGCTTGGCAATGTGTGGTTCCTCCAATTTCATGAAGTCTGTTACCAGGTCAGTAATGTCAAACTGCCAGTCGGGGCTCAGTAAGTATCTCAACTGGCCCCAAGGATTGGCGTCCTCAGAAACAAACTGGGTGAGGACTCGGACCATTGCATGTTGGTATTGGAGGGCACAGCCCCTACCTCTTCTCTCCTCATCATCTTCGTCATCACTGTCTCTTGTGGGCCTGAAATGAAAGGTAAGAGTAGAATCAGAAGTATAGAGTAGAAAAGAACTTTAACATCAACTGGTTCAAACTCTTTACGTAGGATCTACATAAATCCAAATCAACAAATAATTAATAGGACCTCATTATGTGCAGGGCTGTGCTGAGCATTAAGGATATAGAGAAAGGCAAAAACTTCCCTCAAGGATCTTAATTTTAATGGGGGAAAACAGTGGGTATACACAAAGGAATATAATAAAAGCTAGGCTTGATACAGCATTTTAAAGGTTTGCAAAGTGCTTTATAACTGCTGTCCCATTTTATCTCCCAACAGGCCTGTGAGGCAGGTTCTATTATTATCCAAATTTTACAGATTAAGAAACTGAGGCAATCAGAAGTGTTAAAGGCCAGGTCAATTCTCCAGGAGCCTCCACAGCTGTGGATCATAATATCTGAAGGAGTTGCAGGGCAGCCTTTGCTGACACAGGTGTTGTGGACTGGGAATGAGATAAATTGGAGGTGGAGGGAAGAGGAGAGAGGTCTGACAAGGCAATGGCCTCTCAGTCAGAGAGATCAGAGAATAGCAACTGCTTCAGTCTCTTTGGATCTCCTCTTGTGAGAGGATGATACATTCTGGGTTGGACCTCCAGCAGCCACTATCAGGTGGCTCCTGTGTATTCCAATAGCTCTCCTGAATTACAACACAGAAGTAAAGTGATTTATCTAGAATTACATAGCTAGTAAGTGTCTGAAGCAGGATTTGAACTCAGATCTTGGTGCCAGGTCAACTCACTGTACCAATCAGCTGCTCTTTATACCATGTATAAACAGAATAGAAGCAAACAACCTTAGCAAGGAAAAGGAATTAGTTGGGATGAGTGAAAATGCTTCTTGTAGAAAAGGGATCTTTAAGGAATTATGAGAGGCAGGGGTAAAAAATCCTTTCAGGCATGGGTGACAGCCAATGCAAAGAGATGGAAAGTCAGTTGTAAGGAATTGTGAGTAGATCAGTATTATGAGTATATATTACTGAATATGAGAAGACTAGAAAGATAGGAAGATTCCATATTATATTTCTGACATGTGGCATGGCTACATAGACACTGGACTGGAAATAAGATAAGTTTTAGCCTTAGTTTTGATATGTACATTCTGGGTAATTCTGGGCAAATGATGGGACCTCTCTGAGATTCAGTTTACTAACTTGTAAATGAAGGTAACAATACCCACACACCACACCTACGTAACCAATTCATGGAGAGGCAATTACTCCATAAAGAGCAAGGCATGTGGGAAAACCTGGCTCCTACCACCTTTGGTTAAATATTTCTAGTATCCCATAGAGCATTCAATCTCTTATTGGACACCTCCAATTTTATTTTTTTTCCTCATTAGTATTTTATTTTTCTAAATATATTTAAAAGCAGTTTTCCACCTTTATTTTTGTAAGACTCTTATGTTCCAAATTTTCTCCCTCCCTTCCTTACCTCACCCATTCCCCAAACAGCAAATAATCTGATATAGATTAAGTATTGGCAGCTCCAATTTTAAAGAATCTTTTCCTTTAATTGGGAAAACTTACATGCATTGTTGTTCTTGCTGTTTTCAGAAACAACAAAGTACAAACCTTATTATATTTTTCTTCCTTGGCAGTCTTTGAAATATCTGAAGACAGTGAGCATGTCTCCTCTTAGTCTTTTCAATTACCAATTTCTTAAAAGTCTTTTTCATGTGACACATTTCTAGTCTTTTCCAGTACTTGGCACATAGCAAATGCTTAATAAATGCTCATTCATTCATGCATTTATTTACCATATTGGCAGACCTCCTCATTTGTCTCTTGAAATGAAAGGCATAGACTTAGCATTTACATGGCACTTTAAGGCTTGATATCTCCTGTATCATCAAGGATATAGTCCTAGAATTTGGGGATGGAGGAATTAGGGCAGGAAATTGGTTTTCAGATGCCTAGAAGCGAAGGGACAAGCAAGTGCCTACCAGTTATTTATTACCCAAGCTCTGTGGGGTTGTGGTGACTCATATCATGGTTATCTACTTTTTAGCAATAAAGATATATGAAAATCTGGATCAACATACACAGCAGGTGACAAATTTTCTTTAAAATAATTGATGTTGGGGGTGCTTTAAATAAGGTATACTTTATTGTATTAAAATATAATTTTTTTTATTTGTAAAATAGATTAGAAGTGACTTTTCAGGAGATCATATATTTTATAAAGCAGATTCATTTTGCTCATTTTGAGAGAATAAAATAAACTTTAAAAACATAAGGTAAAAATTAACTCCGAGTCATTTGGGAGAGTTACTTTTTAGGGTACAAGTAAAAGCATGTGATATAGTGAATTAAGTGTTAGGGCTCTGGGTTCAAATACTGCCTCCAACAAATAGTCACTTTGTGACTTAACTTCTGTCCCTCTTAGCTTCCTAATCCGTAAAATGGAGATAATGAAAGTAGCTCATAGAATGAGGATCAAATGAAGCCAATGCTAGCCAGTGTAGGACGTCGAGAAGACCTGATTCAGATCCCACCTGAGCCTCATATCAGTAAAATGGGGATAATAATTGTCTACTTGATTAGTTTGATGTGAGGACTAAATGAGATAATTTAGGTAAAGTGATTTACTGGGTGAATGTGAATAGATATAATAGCTAATGGTTATATAACACTTGGCTACTAGGTAGTATAGTGAATAGAGTAGGGCTTGGACTCAGGAAAACTAGAATTCCAGTTCTGCCTGTCAACTAATTGATTATATGAGCTTGGGCAAGTCATTTACGCTTAAGCCTCAATTTTCACCTCAAGAAATGGTGAGCCTCTCTAGTATCTTAGCCAAGAAAGCCCCAAGTGGAATCATGATAAGTTGGACAGGACCAAAATGAAAAAACACAACATGTAACTCTTACTATATGCCTGACATTGTGTTAAGCGCTTTAAATCATTATCTCATTTGATCCTGACAACTTTTCCAAGATAGAGGTGCTAATATTCCCCATTTACAAGGAAGGAAACTGAGGCAAACAGAGGGTGTTTTTTAAATGACTCATCCAGCATCACAAGGCTAGTAAATGTCTGAAGCTAGATTTGAATTCATGTCTTTAGACTTTACCCAATGCACCATCTAGCTGCCCATGGAGATGTTTATACCTATATTTCCTGAATCCTCAAATTGGGTCACTTGGATTGAGGAAAGATATTTCTTTAGTAGAGAAGAATTGTGATCTCATCCTGGCAACTCCTTAAGACCCTATACCAAGAAGTTAAAGGTAGCAGAATGGTACAGTGGATTCATCCCTCTACCTAAAGTCAGAATGATCTGAGTTCAAATCCAGTTTCAGACACTTAGTAGCTGTGTGTCTCTGGGCAAGTCATGCTTCTGTTGTCTGCCTCAGTTTCCTCATCTGTAAAATAGCCTTAACACTTTCCTCTCAGGGCTATTATAAAGATCAAATGGGATAATATTTGTGAAGTTCTTTGCAAATCTTGAAGTACTATATGAGTGTTATTAAGTAACTCATTTACATTAGTCAGTCAGTCATCAAGTGTTTATTAAACCCTTATAATGTGCTAAGCCCTGGGAAACTTCCATCCTGGGAGTTCCTTCCACTAATGAAATCATAAGTCTGTACCAAAATGTTTATGATTTTATTAAATTTTATTAAGCCCTCTGCATACCTTCTTTGCTTGAAATTGGAGCCATTATGGAAAATTATTCATTCTGACTCCAAACAGTGCCAAGGGCTGGAATGCTCCCCACTTTCATTTTAAAGGAAGGTGTAGGAATGAAGGCTCGACATAAACAATCGATAAAAACAATAGCTGGCATTTATTTGACACCTACTATGTGCCAAGAACTTTGCAGGTATTAATTCACTTGTTCCTCATAATAACTGGGAGGTAGATGGGTTTTATTTTTACAGTTGAAGGAAATGAAACAGTTTGCCAAGATTATGCTGCCAGTAAGTTCCAGCATCTTATTCAATCACCAGATATCGATTAAGCACGTTCTATATGGCAGGCATTGTGCTCCGAGCTGGAGATAATGAAGCAGGGAGAAGCCAGGAGCGGACATCGTCAGAGGGGAGACAAGAAGGTGTGTAAATACATATGATCTAACCTCTTATTGGAAACGATGGGCACTCTCCAGGCCTTGACTTGGCTCAGCTCTGTGTCGGAGATCTCGATTTGTAGAGGCAGGCGGGGTACCCAGACCGTGATCTGCAGCGGGGCGCTCAAATATTGATAGGTGAAATTCACAAGGGCGTCCACCTTCCCTTTGATTTCTTTGCCATTGACAAAAACATAGTCACATCGGTCTGACACCTAAAGAGAGAGAGAGAAAGTGGGAAAGGAAGACAAATGAGGGGGACCAGAATATTATCTTTCATCTTCCCTTAGTAGAACAGGTTAGGTGCTTCTCAAGAAAGAAATATCAAAATTACCCCAATCTACTACATGAACTGAAACTGAAGCTGTTAGGCCATGGGAACAGCTAAACTTGGTAGAGGGTCTCCAGCAAAAATCCCAAAAATTGGAATCTTCCACTGCCGCAGTATCAAGGTACTGTGTCCGGCTTGCATTTTGCTTTCTTTTCATCTAATTACACTTTATGTCCAAGTGGACTATTATATACTCCTGTGAAAGTATCACATTTTTTTCCTGCTTCTAGAAATCTTCATGAGATCATATCTGTAAAGGGCTTAGAATAGTGCCTGGGACATAGTCATCACTTAATTTTGTTCCTTTTCTCTTTTACTAGAAAGAACAATATCATGTTTCTACCTTTCAGATCCTGGATTGCCTCTTTGAGCATATTTTCTTTTCTTAAAAGTGTAAATTTTTGTTATAATTATTCATAATATTATATAAAGGTATTATGTTAACATAATGATCAATTATATTATTAATATATCAATATCACATATTAATATATTAAACAATAAAATATAATATATAATATAGTTATAGCATCAATAGTATTTTATAATTACAAGTAATTACAATATAATATCAATAACATTTTATAACTACAAGTAATTATAGCATCTATAGTATTTGATAATTACAATTATAACATAAAATTAGTAGTACATTATAATTACTTGTAGTTATAATATAACACCAATGCTATTTTATAATTACAAATAATTACATAACATCAAAATATTTTCATTATAATTACAAAATGGCATCAATAGCATTTTATGATTACAAGTAATCATAATATCTACTATAATTATTTTATAATTACAATTATAATAATATTAATAGTACATTAAGTTACTTGCAATTATAAAATAATATCAATGCTATTTTATAATTACAAGTAATTGTACAATATCAATAAAATTTCATTATTATAATTATAAAATAAAATCAATGATATATTAGTATTACAAATAATTATTAAAAAACATCAATAGTGCCTTATAATTACAAGTAATGATAATATAACAAATAGTATTTTATAGTTACAATTATAAGATAACATCATTAATATTTTATAATTACAAGTAATTTTAATATAACATCAATTGTACTTTATTATTATAGGTAATTTTAATATGACAGCAATAGTATTTTATAATTATAAATCATTAGACTATAACATCAATAGTATATTATGATTATAAATAATTATACTAATATAAAATATATATATATATATTAAATATAAATATTTATATAAATAAAATACATATTAAGTATATTAAATATAAAATATATATTAAAATAAAATATGAATATATTATTTTGTAAACATTTATAATGAATAACTTACATTGGAATACTATAATATTATTAATGTATAATCATTATATAATTATCTGATAATCATTTTATATTGTTATATTTAGGATAAATAATATTATGCAACATAATTATATAATAATATACATAATATTATACCATATTAAACATCAGCTAATTAAAGAAGTCACATGGCATAGTAGATAGAAAGATGCCCTTGGAACCAGGAGGATCTGCTACCTACCAGCTGTGTGACCCTGGACAGTGTGCCTAACCTCTCATTGTTTTTAGATTATGCGCTAAGACTATAAGTTTACTAAACTTGCATTGGTAAAACCAATTTTCTTATCCAGTAGGTCTTTATACCAATAAAATTATAGAGACCCTTTCCTTTATTTCCTACAATTTGCTTCAAAAGTAACAACTTAATAAAACTTTGATCTATTGATGAATTTAAAAACACCATAACTGCTTTTCAGAGTAAGCAATGTGGTACAAAAGAGAGGATGCTGATTTTTTGAGAAAGGGTATGGGTTTGAATTCTGGTCCAGATACTACCTTTGTGTCTTTCCAAAGTCATTCAGCATGATGAACCCCAGTTTCATCTTTCTGATCTATTAGAGAGAGAGCTGTTCTCAAAGCCCAGAAGACTAGAGTTCTAGTCCCACCTTGAGCCTTATTGCTTATGTGACTCTCTAACAGTGTTGTAGGAAAGCTTACGATGATGTTTCAGAAAGGATGCTGACCAGCATTATTACAGGGACTTTGCAAGGGTAATGATATTAGAGGTCCAGTCTCCATGCCCTGTCCATAAAATATCTGAATTTAACTGTACTCTTAAGCCTCTTCTAGACTTCATATCAGGACCCCTTTCTCCTCTGCCAGCAAGGCACAAAACAATGCATTCTACTCAGGTAACCACTGATTGATGAGCTGAAGGTGCTCCCCATCCTTTATATAATTTCTATCCAAATCGGCTCTTTCCTGGCTTTTATGAACTGGACATCGAGAACTGGAATGAACCATCTACTCTGTGGGCAGAGTTTTCACCTTGAATGCAGGGCAACAATTCTCTCTGCTACTGAGGGAGCACAGCTGGCTGTGGGCAGACGGGAAAATTTTCCAAGCTGTTTTGGGGACAAGGAGAATAGCCAGGGGCAGGGAAGAAGAGGGTGGGGGAAGAATAGATTAATTTCCTCCCCAATAAAGACAATCAGTTTTTAAAAATGTTTACATTTTGATTAAAGACATAAACTAATTTTAGACACCACAAGTAAATTTGTCATTAGCATGTAAATACTGTCCTGAAATCTAAGCAAGCATTAGCATAATAGCCGTGTAAGAGTTATATCAGTAATCACTTCTTTAATCAATGTTGTAATTTACAGATCATTGACTTTTCTCATTTATTACCTTTCTGAGCACTAGGGGGGAAGGAATCCAACCACTCCAGAATATATAAATAATTAAGAGCAATGCAGAGAGTATGAAGTAGCTGCGTGGGATAAAGTCATTGTCAGCGCTATTCCTAAAGGTGTCATAAACGTCTGGGGAGATCTAGGGGCACATTAATCATACAGTAAGTGGCTTGCAATGGGTGCTGTGGAATTACTAAATGAGCTGCCAGGTCTACAGACTCCAATAGAAAACCCTACAGACATTCCCACTCCCTTTATTTCATCCCTAGGAATCACTGTCTGGTTCTGCACAGTTAATGTTATTATTTGCCAGCCCAAGATTTGATCAACACCATCATTGGCTCCTCCCAGTAGCTGGCTTGAGTCTGCCAGTTGAATATTGCTCATTAAAAGGCAACAAGGTGACTTACTGGTCAACTGCCCCCAATAACCGGGATCTGGCCAGAGGTGTTAAACCCAAAGGCATGTGTCCATTTTGCATCTTCAGTTAACCTTTAACCATGAAATTTTGTTTTGTTTTGTTTTTGCTTTTTGGTAGAATCAGAGAATCTTAGGGTGAGAGGGAAACTCATTAGGGGTCTAGTTTAATTTACACTTGAATAAGAATCCTTATCATTAAGTCATTGGATGACTTGAAAGTCATCCATGACAGTTTTTGTAGAATCAGAGAATCTTAAGGTGAGAGGGAAGCTCATTAGTAGTCTAATTCAGTTTATTCTTGAACAAGAACCCTTATCCTTAAGCCACTGAATCTTTACCTGAAGATCTTCAGTGAGAAGGAGATCACTAGCTTTGGTCCATTGCAAAAAAAAAATGGCTCTAGAATCAAGGGAAATGGGATTCAAAGATCTTCTCTAATGCTTTATTTCCTATGACCTTAGAGCAAATCACAAAACCTTATTGGGCCTCAGTTTCCTCATTTGTAAAATGTGAGGACTCTACCAGAATGACCTCTTAAGTCCCTTCCAGCTCTCTATATCTATCATCATGTGAACCTCCACAGGTAATTCATTATACTTTGGGACTGTTCTGGTTATGAGAAAAGTTTCCTATTCCCCCACCCCGCCAGATTTGCCTTTTTTCCATTCATTGTTCCTTTGGAGCCAAAAAGAACAAGTCATGCAAACATAGATTTAGAACTGGGAGGGATCTTTAAATATCACCAAGTCCAACCCCATAATTTTGTAGGTGAAGAAGCCATGGTACATAGATTCTAAGGTTTTTACCTAGGATTGAGCTGCTAGTAAATACTTATTTGTGGCAGGATTGGAATTTAGAAGTTCCAAGACTTAGTATAGGACATATAGGATATGTCCTATCTGCTAAACCATGCTGGCTCTTCCAGTCTAATTCTACTTCCCAATCTTCTAAATATTAGAAGGCAATCCTCATGTCTTTCTGATCCTTTTCTTTTCCAGATTAATTTTTTTTCAAGGTATTCTCCTAATCAGATTCCAATATCCATTTGAAATAAACATCTCTGTTCTAGGTGTCCTAGGGAGGGCCTGAAACTGGTTCTCCAATAGTCTTAGATTGAATGAGATAATATGTGTGAATGAGATAATATGTGTATGTGTTTTTCTCTCCCTCCCCCACCCTTTCTCCTCAACTCTCCTTTCTACCAAAGGAACAATTTTTCACCAAATGAGAAGTAAAGAAAAACAATCACACTAATTTTTCTTCCTTTGCCCTCCTTGGGAGACAAGCTGCCTGGCTGGGCGAGTAAATTTTTTTATAGAAGGCTGGTGAATATTTGCTATTTATTTGCAAATTCATTTATAGAACTATAATTATGAAAATTATTCTATTGTGTAGCATGAGGTCTAAAGAAGGCTACTCATTCTCTATAGTTTTTCATTTCATTTTCATTTCATTCACTTAAATAGCTTTGCTGTTGTTCAGCATATCTGACTTTTTATGACCCCATTTAGGGTTTTCTTAGTAAAGATACTGGAATGCTTTTCCATTTTTTTTCTCCAGCTTATTTGACAGATGAGAACTCCCCCCCCCCTCCAAGTGTAAGTGACTTGAACAGGGTCACATAGCTAACAAGTATCCGAAGCTAGATTTGAATTTAGGTTTTCCTGACTCCAAGGCTGGAATTCTATCCACTGTGCCATCTAGCTGCTCCATTCAAATAATTAGACTAGTTTTTGTTGAGGCACATCCACACATAAATCCAATTCATATACAAGTCAAGACAACGCCCTTTGTCATTGGTTCTCCTTGAAATGAAGGATGAACCCCACAATTAGTGAGATACCTGGGGATTGTTTTTTTTTTTTTTTGACACTGAATCACTTTTTGTAGTCAATCTGTTACTGATTCATGTCAATTCTAACTCCATGACTTATCTTCCTCCTATTCTCCACTCCCACAAACACTTTCTTAATTCAGGCTTTTGTACCATAATCGCCTTCTAATTAGTCTCCCAGCTTTCTATTAATTAATTAAAAAACAAAACAAAACAATTACACTATACTAGGCACCCTGGTAAATCCTAAGGATAAAGAAAGATAAAAACACTACCTGTTCTCAAGAAATTCATTTTCCTTCCATCTCCAAATTATTGTCTAGACACTAGGGAAAATATTCTTCAGAAAGCATGTGGCCAGTCATATAACTTCTCTATTCAAAAGCAGGGAATTGCCTCTAGGAGAAAATGCAAACTTTGCTAAGGTCCTTCATAATTTGCTTCCTATTTCCTTTTCTTTGCTGTCTGCTTTTAAATCCTAGCTAAAATTCCACCTTCTGAATTTTCCCCCCCACATTAACTTAATTTACTTTCCTTCTGAGGCAACCTCCAATTTATCCTGTCTATATATTCTGTGTATTTGATTGATTACATATGGTCTACCCTTTCTATTATAATTTCCATGAGAGTTGGAACTATTTTTACCTTCTTACTTAACAGTACTTAACAATGCCTGGCACTTAATAAGTGCTTGTTGACTGACAGACTAAAGTCCTAGGGTTTATTTCACAGTGGCCTCAGGCACTTACTAGCTGAGTCCGTGGGCAAGCCATTTAATTCTGCTTGCCTCAGTTTCCTCATCTGTCAAATGAGCTGGAGAAGGAAATGGCCAACCAGTCCTGTATCTCTGCCAAGAAAACATCAGATGGGGTCACTAAGAGTTGAAAAATGACTGAACAAAAATTTCACAATACTTTCTTTTATACACACTATATTTCAGCCAAACTGTCCTATTTTTTTTTTTGTACAACCCTATTTTTCATCAATGCTCATTTGTTTAACCTTCCCCCCCCATGTTTGTCATGTGCTCCAGCTATGCGAATGGAGTCTAAAACCTCTTTTGTGGGTAACAGATAACTTTAAGCAATTATCTCAACTTTTTGTTTAAAAAGTCCATATCAATTAGAACTAGGGATAGCTTAGAGACATCTAATCCAATTTCCTCAATTTGCTAAGGAGGAAACTCAGGATAGTTAAATTACTTTTATATAAGGTCACTTGGGAAGGATAAAGAGCAGTGCTGGGTTTCAAACTCCCTTCTTCCTTCTTCAAATTCAGTGCCCTTTACATAATACCATGCTATCTCCCTCAGCCGAGAGGGAATAGAAAATCCCTGCTCTAAGTGATGAGTTCTCTAGTCCCAGGTCAGTTACTGTCGGTCAATCAATCAAGCATTTATTAAGCATCCATTATGTGCCAGATACTATACTAGGTGTTGGAGATAAAAAGAAAAAAAAAAAGAAAAAGAAAAAAAATATGCTCTTAATAAACTTGAATTCTTTAGGGGGATATATGTGTAAATATGACTATATATTGAACAAATGCAAAATTAATCCACTAAAACTGTATTAATTAAAATGAGGTAACTCAGAGAGGGAAAGTATCAGTAGTTGGAATCATCAGGAAATGCTTTGTATAGAAGACAGTTCCTTTAAGCTCTTTGGGAGTTGTATTTTCATTTCTATGTTCCCAGAACTCAACATAGTGCCTGCTTCATAGTAGTTTGATAACTTCTTGTGCATTTATTGACAGACAGTGGGTTGATAGCAAAAATGGGAACTTGATAGTGAAAGACAGGTAGAGAGGGAGTTAATTCCAGATATGCAAAAGATTAAGAGCAAAGGCACAGAGATGGAAAGAGAAGGGGAAGAGAAGGAAATAAGCATTTATTATGTACCTCAATGCCAAGCACTTTGCTAAACACTTTATAAATATTATTTCATTTGATAGGAGAGGGAATGTCCCCATATGAACAGAGAACCAAGTTTGAGTAGACATTCTATATTAGAATGTCTATTGACCTGAATGAAGTTAGAGAGGTTGTTGCCAAGTTTTTAAAGGGCTTCAAAAGTCAGAGGACTTTGTATTTTATTTTGTGTTTAATTTTAATTTGTATCTTTATTTTGTATTTGTATTTATTTTGTATTTTATTTTGACAGTAGGAAGCCATTAGAGCTCACTGAATTGGGAAGTTACCTTTTCAGAGCTAAACTTAAGGAAAATACCTAACTAGCTTTGTGACTTTGGATAATCTATTTCATTTCTCTTGCTTTTGGTTTTCTCATTTATAAAATGATGGCAACGTGATCACTAAACTTCTTTTTAAGTTTAAAAAAAAAGAACAAAAAACAACACAAAAATCCAGTTTTCCTCTATGACTAAATATTTCTACCACTACAAAAATCATTTAGTCATAAAGATAAATAAGATCTCTTACTTATAGCTGAGAAATTCTATAACCCTTTTGCCCCATGCCAACACACACCTGTAGGGCTACCCAATTATCTCCCACTCCCCAACCATCTTACATCATTTTGTAAGAACTATTAGTTTTTAAAATTATATCTAAATGGCTTTTATATATGTTTCTTTTTTTAATCTTTATTACCAACATGATAGCTTCAATGGGAAACAAAATAAAACAAAAAACAGACATCCATTAGGTAGAAGGCATTTTTAACTATGATAGTTAAATTGCCATTTTCCTTGAAGTAACACTAATTACTGTTGAATTGGTTGAATGGTAAGAAAGGCAGGAGTGGGTGGTTTTATTCTTCAGAATTTTTTTCTTTCTGCTACTTCAACAATTTAGATAGGGAATACAGATTGCCAATTGACTAAAAGTTTGAAAGAAACAGAAGGTACGGGCATCATGAGCCAATAACTGCTTTTCAAATTGAGCAGGAGCTAACAGGGACAAAGAGGAAAAGCACAATGAAGCCACTTTACACCTTCTCTATCAAGGACCAGGTCTGGCAGCTCAAGGCTCAGTTGCCATGGGATCCAGTTTGCAGCATCCTCAGGTTGGTTGGGGCTTTTTAGAAGATGTCACTGATGGTACTTTGATGCCATTAATAAGGAAAGAGAAGTGGCCTTATTGATTCTAACAAAGCCCAGTGATGGGTAGGACCCTTCAGTGCCAGTTTACTAGTTCCTCTCTGTTCTGTATTGCCTTCTGCAAAACACTGTTTTCATTAGAATATAGTCTGTTATATCCCAAGATCAGGTTAAAACTCAAACATATAAATACATACATGCCTTAATTTTGAAGATTAATACTGGTTATCTTGTGCTTGACTGTGTTACTCGCCTACTCTAGAAGCTTCAGAGGCTTCCTATTGCTTCTAGGATTACTTTCATTAGTAATAATAGAAGCATGCATTTATTTCTCAGGTTTGTAGAGTACTTTACATAACATTAAAGCATTTGATCTTTCCTATGATCCCAAGAGATAAGTACTATTATTATCATTTTCATTTTACAAAGGAAGAAATGGAGAGAAGTTATTCTCTCCAGGATCATTCCTTCTTCCCTAGATCTCATCTTTCCCTGTACAGAGATCTTGTCTCAAAGCTAGAAAGACCTGGGTTCAAGAATGGCCTTGGACATAAAGTGTAACTTAGCCAAGTCACTTAACCCCTTTAATTCACCCTTCTACTTCTCAGCCTTTCAAGATAATTCTCTTAGACTAGAAAGTATAGAGAAGGAGCAGACCTACATTTGGCAGAAGTTTCTAACTGGTTGTTTTTTATACCAATTAAATCACAAGTCTGATCTTAATCTATATTTGATATTTGCTTAAATGTGTATGTGTTATTTACCATAATAGAATGTCATAGTAAATGTTTCTTGAGTGCAAGGATTCTCATTTTTGCTTCTGTTCCAAGAGTTCAACACAATACCAGGCATATAAAAGTTGGGCAAATACTTGTCTATTGAATGAATAATGGGTTGAAGCAACTTTTGCTGCAAAATCCAGACATTGGAAGGACTATATAGATATTGATGAGATAATGGAGATTAGGGAACATGAGGTAGGTGATTGGCATGGTGGATAAAGCACCAGACAGAGTCGGAAAGACTTGAGTTCATAGCCAATCTCAAATATTTAATAGCTATGTGGCCTTGAACAAGTCACTTGATTCTATTTGCCTCAGTTTCCTTATATATCAAATGATTGGGGAAGAAAATGACAAGCCATTCCAGTATCTTTGCCAAGAAACTCCCCAGAAAGGTGATCACAAAGAGTCTGACATGATTGAAATGAATGAACAGCACAATAAATTCTCAAGGTTCTTGTGAGGATCAAATACCATATACATAAATTGCTTTAAAATGTTATAAAGCTATATGGATATTTGCTGTTAGTGCTTGTTGGCCAGCTAGTATTATTATCATCCCCGAGGTGTTTGCCTTGGAGTGTTTAAATGCTCCTGTTAAAGAGACCACTTTGAAGGGAAAAGACAGGTCAGTATGCTACTGCTATAATTGGTTTGGAAAGAAAAGTCCATAAATGACTGATATAAATAGCATGCCTGTCCTATTCCATCTTGCCTCCATCCATAGTGGAAAGACTAACAGTCTTTGATCTTGAAGACTTGAGTTGGAACACTGGATTATACTTATTATTTGTATGACTACTGAACCAGCCACTATACTTCTGATTCTCACTTTCCTGAATTGTAAAAAAGAACAAATTGATTCTGTGATTCAGTCATCTTCATGACTTGACATTTATCAAGTGCCTATTGTGTGTAGAATACTGTACTCTAGTACTGAGGGGAGATAAGACAGTTTGTACCCTCATGGATGGGTGATGGGCACAGAATTGATCTAAAGACAAAATAATACCTTATGATATCAGAGGAACATAGAGAACTGTAGTGTTTTCTATCGACATCTTCAGTGTTCAGCACACAGGGCTTGACACATAGGAAGCATTCAGCATATGCTTTTTTTATTCATTCATTCAAGAGAAGAGGGCAGAGCAAAGAACTTTGGGAAATACCTACTGTAAGGGAATAGAGAAAAGATGACTGTCATTAAAGAAGACAGAGAATGAATGGTCTAAGAGATAGAATGAATACTGGGAGAGAATGATATTTCTGAGCAAAAGAAAGAGAGATTATCTGTGAGGAGCGGGAGGTCTAAGTGTCAAATGCCTCAGAAAAATCAAGGAAGATGCGAGCTAAAGAAAAGCTATGTTGGCTTGTGGACTGGGATGGCTTTGGTGATATATAAGGGGACAATTTCCCGAGACATTTGTAAGATAGGTGTGGCAGATACCCATTTTTGCAGAAGAGGAAACTGATATTCAAAAGGGGTGACTTGGCCAGTGTTCAATGGCTATGAAACAGGGGCAGCTCAGTTGCATAATGGATTGATCACTGGTCATGGAGTCAGGAATACATGAATTCAAATATGGCCTCTAATACTTATTCGCTGTGTGTCCCTGGGGACAAGTCACTTAACCCCAATTGCCTCAAAAAAAAAAAAAAAAAAAAGGCTATGAAATATCAAAGCTAGGACTAAAATCCATGAGAGGCAACGCTACAGAATGGATAAGGCACTGACCTAGATTCTGTTCCTAGCTAGGTGACTCTGGGCAAGTACTATTCTATACTCAATCTAGAAGAAAAGGGTGGAACTCAATAGTTTCCTAGGTTCCTTTCAGCTCCAAATCTATTCAAATTTTCAGAAACCTAAATCTATCCATTTTCTCTCAATTTTTTTTTTTTTTTTTTTTTTTTTTTGCTAAAAATTTCCCTTCTGCCCATTGCCCATTTTTAAGCCATTTTGATGCTTTTTTTTGGGGGGGGGGAAGGGTCAGGTAAGAAGGGCAAACAGGAAAGTAAAGAAAGGCGACCGTCTATTCTCAAAGGCTTCATTGCTGCGCATGAAATTTAATGTCTAAAATGCTGTTTGGATGTGGGTAATCACATTTGATTAGAGTACAGGAGTAGAGCTGGAGCTATCTGGTTGTGAATGAGGAACAGGGACCCAGATTGGTTAAATGATTGGCGGAGAGCCCTGCAGGTACTAAGCACTTGAGATTAGATTAGCACTCAGGAATTTATGACTATGAAATCCTCACAACAATCCAGCTTGTTGTCTTCTTCCTTAGACTGGGAGTTCTTTGGGAGCAAGGACTGTTTCACTCCCTTTTTTTCCTCAGCCCTTAGTATGGTGCCTGGTACACAGGAGGGACCTGATAAATGCATATTGATTGATGATTTATAGAGGGCAATCCTATCCACTACACAGAAGTGTCCAAGTCAAATAGACATGGATCTCTACAAATTGCATATTGGCTTAGAAAGTTACAAATTAACATTATGTATATTATAATGTGTTTTTCTTTTTGTTAAACATTTCCCAATTAGATTTTAATCTGGTTCCTAAATTTTATGCCTTTGTATCCTACGGTATAGACCATTGACTCTTGTCCTTATTATCTCTCTATATAGGACTATGAACTTTAGAATAACACCTCCTTTAAGGTTTTCAAGCACGCTTTTCTGATTTTGGGGATATAGTTATTGAGATCTGGAATTGGCCCCGATGATTTCCAATCACTGATTTTAAAGAGAAGGAAAAAGAAAGGTCAGAGTTTCAGGCTTAAATGTCTGGAAGAATGATGATACAACAGATGGCTTGGGGGCAAAGCTAATGGATTGTGCTGTAACTATGGATTTCAATTGAATTTAACAAGCATTTATTAAGCTTGAGACAGTTAAATAGAGGATAGGGCATAAAAGCTGGAGTTAGGAAAGTATAAGGTGAATGCTAGTTTAGATAAATCTAGGCAAGTCACTTGGATTCTTTTATATTTAGTTTCCTCATCTGTAAAATGGGAATATTAAATGAACCTACCTCATAGCATTGGAGTGAGGATCATAGTATAAGATATAGGGATGACAGACCTCAGAGCCATCTAGTCCAGCTGATTTGCTGTCACATGAGAATGTAGAGATCATACTTTGCTAATCTTAACAGTTATATATTAATATTAGATTTTATGTGCCAGGAACTGATCAAGATGTTAAATGCAATAGGGAGAAAAATGAGCAGTCCCTGTCTTCAAAGATCTTACAATCTAATAACATTCCTTATCAGAGGAACTTAAAAGCTTAGATTACAAAGCAGTTCAGAGATTCCCAGATATGCCATCTTCCATGTGGAATTCATTCCATGCCATCTCATCGTATTCTGTGTTATTCCATTCCATCTTTCTGTTCTATTTTATTTCATCCCATTCCATTCCATCCAATCCCATTCTACTCCATCCTATCTATCCCTTCCATCCATTTCCATTCCATTCCATTCTATTTTATTGCTCTGCTTCTACATTTCCCATCTTCTCAGGTAATATCATTGGATCTTTAGCTACTGTTTTTGGCTTGTCCTACTTGGCAGAACATGAAGGCAACATTCTGTCTGGCTAGGTGCTGCCTCTCCCTCCACCCCCACTCACTCGCATAATTAAAAATGTAAGGTTTATTGGAGAAGGGATGGCATATTCTCCCTATGACTCCCCATACACCAGCAGGGAATCCCTACCTCTACAGAGGAAAGCATGGAGCATGGGAGGTATTCCATATATTATATTATTCTTTTAAAGAAGAGAAAAAATCCTAAACAATATCCAGAGTGCTCCATCTAGAATAAAAGTACCATTTAATGATCTCTTTAGCTCAAGGTGTGCTGAGGTCTGATGGGTAGTGTTGCCAAGGCAACTATGCTATATTCCAATGTGGTAAAATGATGCCCAAATAAACTGGGTCATTGATACTCTATTCTTCCCCCTTCCCTCATTACAAGTTTAAACGCAGCTTTGCCAGTCCTTTCTCTGAACAGCTGGTCTGGGAGCTAATACGGGAAATCCTCTCTGACTTTCTCCCTTATCATCCCTATGCCTATGCATATAGGCAGAACATAAGGCACTTGTATAGGGAAGAAAGAATTTCCTCCTAGCTGAGTCTGAAGGCAGATCCAGTAGATTTCTTTTATTTGGCTTTAAACTACTGAACATAAGCCATTGCTGCTCTTCTCTCACTTCTGGCCCATAGACTAAAACCATTTTTTACTCATATGTGGGAAGCAGTGTGGAGCTGCAGAAAGAACACTGGCCCTGGCATCGGAAGACAAGTCACATCTGACCTCTGGCACTTCTTCCCAGTGTGGGTAATTTACTCCTCTTCACTAGGGTTCAGTTTCCTTATTTATAATTGAGATTATTAGACTAGATGGCCCTTGTGCCTGATGCAGGCTAGAATATGACACCATTATATGACACTCTGAGAATTGATTGCAGATATTCGAATAAGAACAGAGTATGTTGTTGGGTACAAATAAATGAAAAAAGTGATTAAGTTTTTACCAAGTGGTAGGAGCTGTGCTATTCACTGGTAACATAAAGGTTTAAAAGAATATAGGTTTTTTTTACTCTTTTTGTTTTTTGTTTTTGTTTTTTTGTTTTTGTTTTTTTGGCTTTGGGAGATGTAAAGATGGAGAGGAAAGGAAGATAAATGGTAGTGTTTAAGGCTGGTCAGTAGATATAGTGGGCTGTCAACTGGGACCCTAAGGTGAAGGTACAAAAATGAATAGAGTGACTTTTCTAATAACTGGGTCCTAGATTCAAGAAAAATATGGTGATCCAGTCCTCTAGTGTGGCGAGTTCTGGTCCTGGTGAGAAGCAGCAGATAATCAAGCCAGTTAGATAATTATCATCATCATAAATGATAAGTTGATATTAAATTGTATATATGGCAGACACTATCCTAAATGCTTTATAATTATCATCATATCCGATCCTTACAACAATTCGGAGGCATAGATGTTCTTAGTTTCTCCATATTATATAAGAAAACTGGGACAAACCAGTTAAATGACTTGCCCAGGGTCATACAGTTACTGTCTGAAGTTGGATTTGAACTGAGATTTTCCATTTCAGTAATTAGCACAGTGCCTGGTGCACAGCAGGGCATAGGCTCATAGAATTTAGAACCGAAAGAGGCTTTGAGATGATCCCTTCCAACACATTCAAATGCACACAAGTATTTAATAAATGTTAATTGAATTGAACTATAGAAATTAAAGGAGAACTGAACCAAGGCCTTTTGAATCCAAATCCAGTGCTTCCTCCCAACTCCACCCCGCCATATCATGGAAATGAGGTAATTTCAGATCTTTAGAGAATTTTAATTTCAAAACTTGTCTCTGAAGATAAAAAACATTCCTAAAATTTCTCCCTTGTGCCTCATCTTGCTTCTACCTCATATCATTCCTCCTGACCTCTCAAACCCAGGGATAGAAAAAATCTAGAGGTGGTAAGGGTAAGAACAAAAAAAGACAGAGAATCCTTCATTTATTCTTTTTCTCACCCTGAATTCTATCTCAAAGCTATATTCAAGTAATAGTTGTTTCTTTTCCTCATATTCTCCATCAATCCTACTTCCTGACCCATGGATCATTTCAAGGTTCTGAAGGATGATTATGGATATTAAAAGCTTTTAAAGCTAAGATTTTCCAATCCTATAAAGGCATGCCCTCTTCTACAATGTAGTAATTCACACTTCAAATAACATTTCTCCTAGGGCATTTAAAGTCCTTCACAATCTGGCTTGAGCCCTATCTTTCCAGGCTCATTTCATAGGATCATTTCCTTTCCCGCATTCTGCGCTCCATTCTGTGAACTGTTTCAGTTCACACGATATGCCTTTTTCCTCTTTGCTTTGACATAGGCTAACTATTCATCAGTATTTAGAATATACTCTTGCCTTACCTTCATCTCTTAGAATTCTGAGATTTCTTTAAAGCTTGGGTTAAGTGCCCTGTTATCTATTAGTACTTTCTTCCTTATAGTGACTTATTTACATTGTTTATATTTTCATTTTAATTCTATTTATACATATTATTCCTATTAATAGAAGGCAAAATCCTTAAAGAAAGGAGCATTTTGTTTTTCTTTGTAACCTTAATACTTAGTGTAGTGCCTAGAACCCAATAAGTAATTAATAGGTGTTGGTGACTAAATGGGGGTATTAACCAATAATTTACAATTTCAATGTCCTGTTCTCATAGAAACATAGGAGGTAAATAGTACTTTGGAGATCATAATGTCCAATTCTTACCTGAAGCATGAATCCTTTCTATAGTGAGTATATGGGTAATTGAGGGGAGTTACCACACTCCAACCTCAATTATTATAACATAATCAATATAAGGAAGGGATGGAATTTTAAGATGTGTAAATAAGATGATCTGCTGAAATCTTCATTAGGTATGAATCTTTCCGATCAAGGTAAAAAAAAAAAAACAATGACATTAGTTCAGTGGATGTGTCATGCCCATTGGACTAGAAAATGAGACCCATCCAACATTTCAAACAGCCTATTTAAGAAGAACTCTAGGAATGGAACTGTTAGGCACCTATAATGGAATCCCCTTGAGGGAAAGAGTTTTTCTCCTCTTTTTCTCTTGCCTAACCCTCCCTAATGTTCAGTTATCAGAAACTGAATCAGTAGGATATAGTAGAAACATACCAAGGACCACCCTACCCTTTTCCTCCAAAGACAGAGATGGACACATAAAGATAGTTATTAAAGGAAATTACTTAAAGAGAGCATGATTGTGCACAGAAGAAAGTCATCTAATATATATACACACACACACACACACACACACACACACACACACACACACACAACTCCAATAACCAGGAGTTGTGCAATATCCCTTTGCCACATCTATGTACCACATGTATACCTCAGTACCATTCTCTTGATGCAAACAGTACATTTGGAAAGAGTGAAGTGCAGAATTCTGGAGAGGGGCTAGTTAGCGCCAACTGCTCTTATTATGCAATCAATAAATATCTTTGTTCAAAGCTAATTAAATCTAGATGATAGACTGTTAATGGGAGGCACATTAATGGGGGCTCATGGTCAACAATATTAGAAACTCAGTTAGTTCGATTTATTCCTGAGAGAAAATAGTATTCAACTTTCCTCTAGAAACCTGTAATGCAACTTCAAGCACTCCCAGAGGGAGTGTTAGATTTGACTTAAAGCTCAAATACTACCTCAATAGATCTTAAGTAATACAATTACATTATTGATTAAATTTGGAACCTTTTTCGGAATTATGGATGGCATATTTATCCTATTTGTAGCATCACGATTCCTATATCATTCTATATAGCTTGACTTTGTGTCCTGTTATGTTTTATTATTGACAGAAGTAAGACTTGCTGATTCATGAAGAAACCCATTTTTCCAAATTGGCTTCAGGTTGTTATATGTTTTCAGCATAGACATAACATGGGAAGATGGGCAGCTAAGTGGTACCATATTACACAGAAAGCTTAACCCAGAGTCAGGAAGACTCATTTTCCTGAGTTCAAATAGAGCCTCAGACACTTATTAGCTGTGTGCTCTTGGGAAAGTCATTTAATCCTGTTTGCCTCCATTTCCTCATCTGTAAAATGAGCTGGAGAAGGCAAACCATTCCAGTATTTTTGCCAAGAAAACTCCCAAATGGGATCAGACTCACCTGAAATGACAACAAAAACAAGACTTAGAGCTGGAGGAACCTCAGAGGTCATGGAGTCCAACCCTCTCCAGAGGAGGAAACTGAGATTCAAAGAGATTAAGTGAATTCCCTTTGGGAGTAGGGGAGCTGGATTTGAACCAAAATTTGAAATTCAGCTCTTGTCTTATTGTCCATGACTGGGGAGTAGGAGGAAAAGGATTAAATTCAAGGGAGAAAAAAACCCCAACAGTGACCAGAGAAAATAAAACAGTTGACAAGATGAGTCCATTTAGAGACTAACATGTCCTCTTGCTTGAACATCCAGTGGAGAATACAGAGGGAAAGAAGATGCTATATAATCCACAGACTAAGTCAGTAGAGACCTGGAGAGACGTTTCAACTTTTTTTTTCTTTCTATAAGCTCCCCTCTCAATCCTTTCAATCTCAAAGGAGTTCTGAGCATCTCCCCTTATGTACATATATATTCTCCTTCCCTCTTTCTCCTTCCCTCTCTGCAGATGATGGGTTAGAACTTTTAATTTCAAGGAGGAATCTGATGCTATTTCAGCAGTTCTTTGATTCTTAAAGTGCATTACAGCTACTTTCCTGACATCTTTGGAGAAAGGGTGAAGAGGGAGGATAGAGTGAGAGGAAAAAAAACAGGGCTAAGCAAAATTTGCAGTTCTCTCTTTCTTTTTTTCTCTTGCCCCTTGCATTGAAGGCCACGCGGGCTCCAAATGGTTGGATAGAATTCTGTTCTGTGATAAATCACACATTATCTAGCTGACAATGCAAAATGCTGCCTGGACTGGAAATGTCTCCTCGTGCTCAGCTTGGGACCCCAAATTGTTCTGAGATCTGGCAGCCCTGGGCTGGCAGCTTGGCATGGCTTTGGCAAGTGGGCAGGTGGTGATATTGGGGGCAAGGAGGGAGAGATTGCAGGGTGTCACAAAACCTTTGGTCTGGGAGTGGCAGGATTTCTCTTCAAATTCAATTGGTCATAAACTCAGAATAGCAAATTGGGAACGTCAGTTGGAAGTTCTGACTCTGAGGGCTAAACTGTGGGTGATCAAGAATACATGATATTTATTTAGTGTTTTATATACATTATTTCATTTGAGAATCAGGGCTCCAACAGGGCTAAAAACAAAATAAAGTTTTGAAAAAGCCTTTGAAAAACCAACCCATTTTACAGATGAGGAAAATGAAACTCAGAGAGTGCCTTGCAAGTAATTTGCTTCTGATCTTCCCCATAGTAAGGATCAGAGGCAGATTCTACATCTAGTATTTTTATGTGTGCAAGAGAGTTGCACTCCCTACTGCTCTCTTGAAAGAGTGAAAAATCTCTGTATTTGTGTCTTCTGGTATTTCTCTGATCCTGATTTAATACATTGCTTCCCACTTATTCAGGAGCTCCAATGACATGTGATAGAGGAGGAGGAGAGAAAGTCCACTCTTCCCCATGTCTTTCAAAGAGTCCTGATTCACAAAACACCTCAAGCGTGGATTACCCAATTTTCCTACTCAAAACATTGAAATTCATTTAGCTGTTTCAAGTCCCCCAAAATACGTGGCTAGCTTGCTTGTTCAGTCAATCTCAAAGGTCCTTTCTTGACCCAATCATTGAAATTCATGCCTCCTAAAGGGATCATAGGCCCTGACACTTTAAAGCTTTATCTTGTGTGACCACATTCAGTGAGTACATTTTATGGATGGGGAAGGGGACTTCTCTTATATGTTTCCCCAGTGGTAGCTGTCAGATTCAAATAAAAAACAGAGGCCACTAAATCATACCTAAAGATCCCTGTGGGTCATGTATTGACTTACTTTAAAATGTAATATTACCTCTATTTTATTGTATCTTTATTTCTTTTGCCAAATATTTCCCAATCACATTTTAATCCAGTTCAGGCCCCATTTGAGAGTGCTGGAGGCCACGTATAATGGGTAGCGTATTTGACATCTCTGATTTACAATGTGATGCCCACACTTTTAGTGTGGCAAACCTTTCTAAATCACTTCTCTCTGACAAAAATGGAAAATAGGATTAGGGAATAGTGAAGTGTGTTCACTATCACAGGGACCAATCACCTCTTGTTCTTTGTCTAAATTTTTGTTACAACAAAGAGAAGAGGCCAGAAAAATTTCCAATTTGACAACTATAATTAATCCACCTGTCTGTCTCTGTCTCTTTTTGACTTTGTCTCTGCTTGTGTCTCTCTTGGTCTTTGTCTCTGTGACTTTCTATCTCTCTGTCTGTCTCTCTATATCTGTCTCTCTGTTTTTTGGCTCTCTCTTGTATTCTGTTTCTGCCTCTCTATGTATCTAGCTGTCTCTATCTCTGCTTCTGTGTCTTTGCATCTCTGCCTCTGTCTCTTTGTCTCTCTGTTTGGGCCTCTATTGCTCTGTCTGTCTTTCTGTGTCTGTCTTTGTTTTTTACTTGCTTTCTCCCTGTCTCTGTCTCTATCTCTGTTGTTTCTGTCTCTGTCTCTGTTTTCATTTTTCTCTCTCTGTTTCTGTCTCTGCCTCTGTCTGTGTGTCCCTCTTTGTTTCTCTTGTTCTCTGTCTTCATCTCTCTGTATTTACCCATCTCTGTCTCTCTGAGTCTCTGTCTCTATCTCTGTGTCTCTTATCTTTTGCTTTCTCTGTTGCTGTCTCTTTTGCTTTCTCTGTCGCTGTCTCTTTTGCTTTCTCTGTCACTGTCTCTGTGTATCTCTTGGTTCCTCTCTGTGTCTCTCTTGGTTCCTCTCTGTGTCTCTCTTTGTCTTTCTGTTTCTCTCTCTCTTGTTCTCTGTCTTTGCTCTCTGTGAATCTGTCTATGACTTTCTATTTCCGTCTATCTATCTTCCTGAATCACTTTCTTTCCACACGTTGATCACATTCATTCCTGTCCCCTTCCCTTCACCCGGAGCATTCTCTTTTCTTTTACAAAAGTCTAACCACTTCTTCAGGGTCTAATGCAAGTTTCAACTCCTTGCCTAACTTCTTTCAACTCCTTCAGTCTCCTCTTTCTCCTCTGACATTCTATTTCTTTTGCAACATGAATCACACGGTTTTTTTTTTCCCTTTTAATTATATGACAGCACAATTACCTTGTGCTTTACCCATATTATGTATATTAGGTTAGTAGCAGCATCACATGATGGTGTGGCAGTTATAAGACCAGACACTATAGATCTTGACAGGATTTTAGAAGCTCATTTTACAAATGAGGAAACTGAGTCACAGAGAACTTCAGTGACCTTGCTCAGGATTATTCTACCATTAGGAAATATCTGAGGCAGGATCTGAAACAAGGTTTTCCTTATTGTACATTGTGACGCCGTGCTGTCAAGGGACTTGAGTTCTCATGCTATGCCCCTCACTAACTAGCTATTTAACCTTTCTAGATCTTAGTTTCCCCATCTGTAAAAATGAGGAGTTGGATTACAGGGGACTCTGAGGTCCCTTTTAGACCCAAGATGCTAGGAGCTTCCATGTCCTCCATATGCTAGCCCTAAAGAGGACATAATAAATAACTCCTTGATTGATTGAGTTCCATTTTGATGCCTTGATTCTGACTCACATGTAGCCCCAGTGGTATATGGGTAGGGAGACTTATAAGAGATAGAAGCCAGAGTGTGTATGCTAATACTTATTCTGATACCCCATATATTTCTCTCTGTTATGACCATTTTGATATATTTACACTGTTGGCTGTTGATGCTGCCATCTCACATATCCTTGTAATTTTGATTGGAAATTGAGAACGGTACTGATTTATGGCCAGTGGCATTATGGTGCTCAGGTGCTTTGGTTTCCTCTTTGGATGGCGAATTATACAAGTCGATACCTCCCCATAGGCAACCTCGATAAACTTTGTGCCAATGACCGGGGTCAGTCAAACCGATCACAGGATTTGGTGCTACTCTAAGGGAAGAGAGCAGGAAGCTGCTGAGAAACTGACTCTCAGTGGCTTCCTTAGGATGTCTCCTTGCTGATCGGAAATTGTTTTCTTCAGGCTAGGATGTAGGCAAGTTCTGTCTAAGAAAAATGCAGGGGGACCCTCTAATCTTGACTGGAAAGAGGATGTGTCATGTCACTTTCAACAAGATTAAAATTTTAGGTAGAACTCAAGGAAAGAAACTGAGACACAGGAAAGAAACAAGCACCTACTGTGTGCTTACTATATACTTTGTAAATGTTATCTCATTGAATTCTTGCAATAATCCTGGGAGATAAGCATTATTCTTAGTCCCATTTTCACTTTGTAAATTTGTATTCATAGAATTTTTCAGTTCTTAGCAGAGATAGGCTATAGGTATATTCCCTGTTTGCTGAGGTCCAGCCTCTGTCCTCTCTAATCACCTATTTGGTTTGGTCTCTCACTTTCCTAGCTAGAGACAGGTTAGTGCTATAGTGGACAGAGAGCGAGACCTGGAGAGATGCAGACTTGAGTTCAAATCTGGCCTCAGGTACTTATAACAGTGTGATCCTAGACAAGTCACCTAACCTCTGTTTTATAGTTTCTTTACCTGCAAATGGGATAATATTACATAATAGTAGCACTTAATTCACTAGATTATTGTGAGGATAAAATGAGATAATATCTTCTCTCTCTCTGTATACATATATACAAAATCATATAATATGTGTGAGGAATAACACATAATATACATGTAAACTATAACTATATATGATATATAAATAATATATAAATTTATATAAAATTTAATAAAAATGTGTGAGGTACTTTACAGTTTGCAAAGTAGTAGACATATATAAATATAGATATATATCCAAATTATCTTTATAGTGTATATATATATATACATATATATATATATTATAAATACAGATAAAGCATAGATTCACTTATATGGCTTGTCCATTTTCAAAGATGTCTAAAATGACATTATTATGTTAGAATCGAGTTACAGTGTGTTTGGTCAGACCAACATGAGCTTAGAATGCTCTACCACAGATCAGACACTAATAGTTCACATGAACATTTGGGGTGGCTTCTCTAGTTTTGTGTATTTCATGTTTTCTTTGGGCTAATCCGATTCTGCTTTGCTCATAGTGCCCAGCACTTTCTCTGAGGGCACGCCGTGCTGGGCAGTCTTGTGCCAGTGTCTCCCATGCCCCTTATATAGTAGGATAATAGTGTGTGTGCATACAAAACAAAAACATTTATACAACACTTTAAGATTCACAAAGTACTATGCATACATATAGAGATGCATATGATAACAATAATGACAATTGCTAATATTTATATAGCACTTTATGTGCCAGGCACTTTATTACATGCTTTTTACAACTATGATTTCATTTGATTTTTTTGACAACCCTGGACAGTAGGTGCTCCTATTATCCCCATTTTACAGGTGAGGAAACTGAGCTAAACATATATTAAGTGACTTTTTCAGGGTCACAGAGTTAGCAAGTGTCTGAAGTCAAATTTGAACTCAGATATTCCTGATTGCAAGAGTAATGCTCTATTCACTGTACTACCTAATTGTCCTTATACATGATATATGTGCATATATATAATAAATGTATTATTTATATGATACGTATATAATATATGCATATACTATGTATATACATGATATATGTATGTATAATTTGTATATTATATAAATGAGATATATACACATATAATATACATGATATATGTGTATCCACAAAAGTATATAATCCATATGTTAGCTATATGAGATATACACATATTATATATTATACATCATATATGTCAAGATGTAATCCATATATATGTATGCATGTATTTTGTGATTTGTGAAACTTAAAATGCCATATAAGTATTTCTTGTTATAATTATTATTATTCAAGTGCCAGTTACAATCCCTGTTCTGGACAGTGTGGGAGATAAAACATGAATAAGAGGCAGTCTCTGTCCTCATTGAACTTCGAGAAAAAGAACACAGCTTTGTTGGAGGCCTCAGAGATAATTCAGTTTGACACTGTCGTTTTATAGATGAAGGCACTGAGTCCCAGAGATAAAATGTGATTTGTTTAGGGTTGAAATCATGGGGCAAAAATGTCATCAACAGGCAGGAGAGAAAAGAGAACCATTAATGAGGGTAATTCTTCCAAATGCAGTCTGTCCCCATAGCAAACAAACAAACAGATGCCCAGATCCTGATCTGCCCTGTACCCCTATATATTTTATAGTGCAGAACAAAAGCCTTTCCTCCATCCCAAGTTCATTTGCTTTCAGCTATTAGAGCCACTGAGCTTTAAAAACACCATCCCCAGCTAACCAATTGCAGACAGCTCATTTGACTTAAGTTAAAACATGACTTATAAATCAATTGCATCGTCCCTTGTAAAAGCTCTTTATGAGAACATCGTGTTCTTTGCAACTGAAGATTCAGGGTCAGAATAACCTGCTCTTTCCTAGCTTGTTCTGTCCAGAGGTTTTGTTTTCTCCTATTAGCCTCTTACTCAATGGCTCTGAAGGATGCAGCTCCTTGAAGCTGAAGAAGGATTTTAAGCAAGCCAGCGCCTTGGAACACGTAATCCTCCAACCTGGCATTCCTGTGTTGTTCCAAGTCTCAAGCTTGAGTCATTGAAAATATGTCACCCACAATACAGTGCTGCCTTCTCCAGGGAATACTCATATAGATATAAACAGGCAAAGAGGAGAAAAAATGCTGGATCTTGGAGTCTGAACATCTGGATTCTAATCCTAATTCTCATTCCATGTTTAATCTTAGATGAGTCATTCAGCGTCTCTAAGGCAGAATTTCCCTCTCTCTGAATCTAGACTAAAGCATCTCAAAAGACTGTTAAATCTGTGATTCTTCTGTAGATTGGTGGCAGAGTTGGAAGGAGGAAGGTGATGGCTCAAAGGGTGAATGAAGGAATGGAAAAAATATTTAGTAGGGTTTATTCTGTACATACACAAAATGAATAAATATACAAATAGAAAATCAAAATAGTCTTTGATGTCAAGAAGATCAGTAGCAAATAGAAATAATAACCTTTGGCTCCATGATATAAGAGGTGGAGGCAATGTAGGCGGGAGAGAGCGCACTTGATGTGAGTGAGAAGTTCTGGATTCAAATTAAGTCTAAGCAACTTATTAGCTGAGTGGTATTGGGCAGCTATCGGGGAAATTATTCAACTCATCTATAAAATGAGGGGCTGAACTGCTTGATTTCAAAGGTCTATTCTAACACTAAACCAATGACACTATTAACCTGTGACATGGAAAGTCTTCTGTAAATGGAGCCTGGCTCTGCCTCCGTAGGCAATTAAGTTCTGAAATTGGATTTTCACTGCTAGACATTGCCATGAATATTTCCCTAATTTTACTGAGATCCATGAATTCATGTTGAGGGGAAATCATCTGATCTTAAAACAGGCTGTAGTCACCAGTACTAATCTGTAGGACCACTTTATGGGCTCTTCAGCTGGGTCTGGTTTTAGGTTTCAGAAGGTTGTGCTTTTTCAATCAAGTAAGGGAAAGTAAGCAAAATTGAAGGACAATGAAAAAATGCCCCCAAAGGAATTCTTCTGGAGACGAGAGATTCAAATCCTGCCTTTGATACTCTATTTGACACTGAGCTGTCATATTATCTCCATGAGTCTGTTTCCTCATTTGTAAAATGATGGGGTTTGATCTGGATGATTTCCAAGGTCACTTTCAGGTCTTGTTCTAAGGCCCTATGATCCAATGACGAAGTAGAATGGAAGTTTCTTGAAGTCAGGCCTGTTTCCCTTTTATCCCCAGCTCATAACACATCAAAGGATCAAAGCAAATGTTTCTTGACTTCAGCTGAATTATCTTTGCATCCACTTTGCACATAGTGGGCACATGATATGGGCTGTATTGAATTCAAAAAATGAAACCAAACAATCAGGTTAATCAACTTAAAATCTCCTGCAAAGTAAAAATAAATGCACTGAACTCTTTGGTTAAAATTTATGCATCAGCTAGTTTTGGGATTGGTGGGTCCATTCCAGTTGATTTTAAATGAACAAGATTCCTGCTGGACTGATTTCAGATATTCATTCAAAGATAAGCAACATTCAGTTTTTTTAGGTCTCTCTCGAAGCCCGTGTTCTTGTGGAAGATAGTCTCAAAGTGTCTCTTCGACATCCTTTGTAACTAATGCATCTAATTGGGCCCTGAATGCTGTGTATTTCCCATTGTCATTCTTATCACCATCATTTTTTTTAGCAGCTTTGACATTTGAAGTGTTCCCAACACTTCAACTGTTAACAACCCAGTTAGCAATGGAGCAGAAAAGTATGTTTGTATAATTTAGATTTTTGGCAAAGTGCATCATTGTGGGTAAGCCATGTGTCTCCTTCAAAAATAAACAAGTATATATGTATACAAAATGGAAGATCTTGGGCCAACTTTGGAAAAAACAAAACAAAACACTGAAATCATCCTGTCTGAGAGCACAATTAGCTTTCAGGTTAGAAATGATTCTTAAGTGAGAACATTGATTCTGACCTACACCAATTCCATTAGGCTAGAATGTATACTCCTTGTGCAAAGAGACTGTTAAATATGTTGAATTTGTATCTCCACTGCAATGCTTGGCATAGAGTAGGCACTCAACAAATGTTTGTTGATATGAGTGATAAAAGCAATGTTCTGCAATCTTAATCCCCTGCCTCTGCAAAGAAGAGAGGAAAATTAATTTTCTTATTTCAATATTTTACCATCATAATTGCATGGGATTCTTTAAAAAATTTTTGTTATATTTATACCATGTTTAAAATATATTGGACTATTTATCATCTAGGGGAGGGGTTGGGGGAAGGGGGGAATTGGAACACAGGGTTCTGCAAGAGTTAATGCATATGGTTTGAAAAGAAAAAGCATTAATATTTTTATGCTAATTATTTGCTAGTTGCTTCAGTTGTGGATTTATTCAGTTATTACTTCATCTATTTATTCATTAATCTATCTATATATCAATCCATTTATCATCTACCTACCTACATGTCCATCTCTCTTACTACTTATAAATCTATTTATCCATCCATCATTTTTCTCTCTCTCTCTCCTTCCCTTCCTTCCTCCCTCCCTTCTTCTCTCCTTCCTTCCCTCCCTCTTCTTTTCTCCCCACCCCTCCTCTCTCTTTCTCTCTTGTTCTCTCCTCTGTCTTTTCCTCAGTCTTGCTGTTGGTCCATACAAGTTTTCCAGTGCTTCTCTTAATTCTCCCTCTCCTTAATTTTTGATGGTTTGTCAAATTTCATTATACCCACATCCCACCATGTGCTTAGCTCTTCTGTAATTGTCACCAGCCTTTCTCCATTTTTCAGTAAAGAAACAGACTTGAGGCACAATTATTTGATCAAGGTCATTAGTGAAACCAAGATGCACACCCAAGCGCTTGCACCCCAAACAAGTTCTCTTTGACAGTTCCTGCTTTTTTAGCACAATGCAAATTTCTCCGGTTTACTTCAGAAGGTGAAGACCACTGCGCAAAGGTCTGAAGCTCTCAAGGTCTTTTATCGCTCATAAAATCAATAGTAAATTTGGTAGCAAAGAGGAGGCAATGCTGACAGGAGCTTAGGGAAAAAATCAGGAACAAGCCCAGATACTCTGCGTGCACTGAACTAACTGGAGGCACCTTTTGTCACTAGGGGAAAAGCGAGGCACACATATGCCTTATTTTTAGCTCTGCACTGGGACCCATTAGCTGGAATCACATCCCAAAAGCCTTGCGTACTGCACCATAAATTCAATAAATGAACTTTTTCTAATGAGGGTTTAAACCGCAGAACACAAGACTCCCTACAGAAAGGTGTTCTGCAAGCACAGCAACTGGTGATTTCCTTGCAGTACAGTGAATAATGACTACAGAAACAGCCCCTGAATACACAATTATCTCTGTTCTCCTAGGGTTGGAGTGGGTCTTTTTTTGGGGGGGGATTTCTTAGGATACTCTAAGTGTGGGCACTTATTTCAAGACTTCTTTAAGGACTTCTGTATACCTATTGTATCCTTAGGAAAGACCAGATCCTGCTGGCCCTTCCATCTGACCTTTTTAGAATGGCAAATTTCTTTTAGATTCTAATTAGAATTCTAATTAGAATGTAAGCTCCTTGAGAGCAGAAACCAATCCACTTTTTTCCTATTTGTAAATACAGGGCTTGCCACATAGTAAATACCAAATAAATACCATTTTATTGATTGATGCTACTATATAGGTTATCCCCAAAGTCTTGCTCCAGTTTTAAGTTATTAAAGGCACTTTACTACTTCTATTTCTACTACTATGCATTATATGTCCACATTACAAATACATTATATATCCACACAAAAACCACACACATACACACAATCTATGCTGAGCTCAGTTGAAGATTTTAGCTTAAAAAGGCCAAGATTTCCCATTGCACCCAGGGCCATCTCCAGTTGTCCTGATTTACATCTGGTCATTGGACCCAGATGGCTCTGGAGGGGAAAGTGAAGCAGGTGACCTTGAATAGCCCTCCCTCACGCAAATCCAATTCGCATGCATGTCATGGCATCCCCTTCCCTAATGTCATGGTTCTCTTCCAGAATGAAGGGCAAATAATAGAATACCATACATTAGACACACACACACACACATATATATATATATATATATATATATATATATATATATATATATATATATATATATATATACACATGTATATAAAATATATAACACATATATGTATATACATACATACTACACATACACACACATATAAATACAAAATAGAACCCAGTTTAGTTCAAATCAAATATTCATGGCACTGTACCAACCTCTTGAGTTATAAAAATAAGTCTCTGCCCTCAGAGAGCTTATATTTCACCTGAGTTATAGGATACCTAGTGTGGTATTGGAAGCTTGGTTTCCCACCCTGCCTTAGGCTCTCATTATCTGTGTGACCCTACATAATTTACATAATCTACCCGTTCCTGCATCTCCAAATATACATTGTGGATAGTAGGGTTCTCAAAAGTCCTTTGGAGTACTAAATCTATGACTTTATATGTAAAAAATATAAGATAAATTGAGAGGGAGAGAGTACCATAAATAGGAGTGATAAGGAAGAAGAAATACCTGAGCTGAGGTTTGAAGGAAGTCAAGAGTATAGAAAGGTAGAAGAAAGGAGTTCAGCACTCTGTAGAGGCATGGAGTTGACCTTTGGAATGGCAAATTTGGAGAGACCTCTGCCAAAAACTTTCTGAGCTGAGGGCTGCTTTTGTATTGTCCTGCACAGGTCTAACAGTGATTTGTTCAAGGTAGCTACTTAATAAATGTTTGTTGTACTTGTCATAAAAACAACGAATGTCTATATAGAGTTTTAAGACGTGCAAAGTCTTGGATGTATATTTGAACCTCATGACAACCTCAGGAGTTTTTACAGATAAGGAAATTAAGGCTGAGATACACTAAATAGCTACATAGGTTAAATGGTCATATGCCCAATACAAATTTGTCTAGCCCACCTCCTTTGATACCGAGTGATCTCCCTTAGAATCTTCCACCCTTCAAGGCTCAACTCAGAAATATTCAATTCAGTTCTTTCAGCAACTCTACTACCTTTCACTCCTATGGCACCTGAATGCCTTAGAGAATTATTAAAGCAGAAAGAATCAATAAGTCAATCTTTATTGAGCATCTAACCATGTTTCTAGTACTACGATAAGCACTAGGGATGCAATTTTTTTTGGCAAAAAGATCATCTTTGCCCTCAAAGAGATAGAAACCTAATTGGGAAAACAATACAAGGAAGGAAGCTGAAAAGGGGGAACAGTCACTAGATGGAGGGTATATTGAAGAGTTCTAAAGAAGTCTCAAAGTAGCAGCTGGCGGAAGATGGAGAACAAAGCTCTACCCCTCTTTAAATAGAGAACCTTAAGTCCATGACCTCCAATCAAAGGAGCCAAATAGAGGGGCAGAGAGGACTGATGGGAAATAGCCAATTTTGCTGCATGATGAGATTTCCCAATCATAAGTTTCCTAGGGAAGGCATGCTGGAGAGTTCTAGTGATGTTCCCCCAGCAATATGAGGGAAATGAATGGTAGCCTTAGAGAAATGTACCACAATTGTCATATTTTAGAGGGTAGGAAAATGAGGTACAGAGAGACTAGCTATATAGTGAGGAAATGTTAACATTGACTTTTAAAAAAAGCATATGCTGTTTCTCTTTCAGGAAACTTTCTTTGATTATCTCACTGATAATGAATGATCAGACCTTACATAGCAACTTGTTTTTTAAGTCTTTAAGGAACTTATCATGTAATATTTTAATTATACTTTTATTTTTGTTGTCTCAGATACTTATTAATGTGCAAACTCATAGATGAGGAAATGTCTTCTCAAAGCTTTGCATTTTCTTTGGCACTGAGAATAATGCTGTATATACAGGAAGCACTAAACTTTTTTTTTAACCAAGAAACTATATTTTTAAAAGTTGCATCAAAATTGTATCCATGCAGTTTAAAATGATCAACTACATTTGAGCCAATTGTTTTACTCATCTTTGCGTACCTTCAACTGATTCAGAAACACAGATGTTTCAATTTGTTAAGCCCCTGCTAAATACAAGGCAATGTGTTTGCTTCTGGGGATAGAAAGACAAGACAAAACAAAATAAAACAAAGTCTCTGCCCTCAAAGAGTTCATATTTTATCAGGGGAAGGGAAGGATACAACACATAAACAAAAAAGCACATACACAAAAATGTATATTACCCATCCATGTAATTATTTGAGGAGGGAAAGAGAAATCAGGGAAACATACTATTTAAATAAGGAGTCATATATGCAAAACTTTGAAAGGAGCCAAGATTTCTAAATAGTGAAAGTTAGGAAGGGAGTTTATTCTATTCAGGACATCATCTTAAGCAAAACTTGGAGAAATGAATTCAAGGAAAGACAAGGTTAATTGGTCACTTGGCCTAAAATGTAAAATATAAAATCTGTGAAGAGAATTAAATGGAGGACTTGGAAATGAAAGCTGGGGTAAGGTTATTTTTTAAGCTTTTTGTTTTGTTTTCTAATTTTTTTTAGTTTTGAATTCTCTCCTTCCCTCCATCCCTTCCCTATCCATTGAGAAGGCAAGAGATATATTAATTATTATATATATGAATTCATGAACAGACATTTTGGGATGGGGCTAAATGTCAAGTTAAGGACTTTGTATTTTAATCTAGAGAAAACAAGGGATTACCAACGGTTCTTGAGCCAAGAAAAGACACAGTCAAATGTTGATTTTAGGAAAATTAGCTTGGAAGCTGTGTAGAGAGAGAAAAGAGAATCCAGAAGCCTAATCATGAGATCCAATTATTAAACATTTAAAATATTCTCTCTCCTCTTATTTCCCAGGTCATTTATCTTCTTAACTTTCATGGGGTTACTTTCATTCTGCCTCATTCCCAAGCAAGTATTCTTCCCCATGATGCAGAATTTTGAAATTCATTTCTTTGACTTTAACTTTCTATAAGTGAAGAATGATAAGAGCCTAAATTAGGGAATGGTCAAGAATCCATTGAGGGGATAGATAGATTAAAAAACAAAAACAACAAGAACAATGGCATTTATAAGTGCTTTAATATTTTCAAAGTTCTTTACAAATACCTTCTCAATGATACCGTGAAATAGGTGCTATTATTAGTCCCATTTACAATTTTTTTATAGTTTTAAAAATTTTTTTTATTAATTTTTATAATTATAACATTTTCTTTGACAGTACATATGCATAGGTAATTTTTTACAACATTATCCCTTGTACTCCCTTCTGTTCCAAATTTTCCCCTCCTTCCCTCCACCCCCTCCCCTAGATGGCAGGCATTCCCATACATATTATAGTATATCCTAGGTACAATATATATGTGCAGAACCGAATTTTGTTGTTGTTGTTGTTGTTGTTGTTGCAAAGGAAGAATTGTATTCGGAAGCTAAAAATAATCTTATTCCCATTTACAATTAAGGAAATTTAGGCTGAGGTGAAGTGATTGACTCAGGAGGACACAGCTAGCAAGATCTGAATTCAGACAAAGGATTTATCTCTTTCTCCAGCCTATATTACAGATGAGGAAACTGAGGCAAACAGTTAAATGACTTGCCCAATGTCATACAACTAGTAAGTGTCTGAGGCTATATTTGAACACAGGAAGAAGAATCTTCCTCCCTCCAGGTTCATCTACTGTACCACTATCATTTTGCAGACAAAAAACAAAGGTAATTGAGAAACGCAAAGTGATTTGTTTAGTTTCACTCAGTTAGCAAGTATCTGAGACCTCTGAGAACCAAAGTTTTCTTCAGCTCAACTTCAGTATGCTTTATCCTCTATTGCCATACTAGCTCTTTGATGTTGCTGAGGTAAGACAGATGGGGGATTGGAAGGATAGTGGTTGACTCCATGGAAATAGAGAAGCCTAAAGGAGAGGTGACTCTATTATCTTCTATATGATTTTCATTTTAGACATGCTGAGTTTTAAATATCTATGCAATCCAGTGGAAGACACAGAAGCAGCAGGCAGTTAGTGATATGGGCATTGGGCCCAAAAAAGAATAAGGCTGATTTAATAAATCTGGAAATCATCCAGAGATAATAACTGAATTAAAGAAATAGAGTTTTGAGAAATGAAAAGATCCAGGACAAAGTCATGAGGGAACACTTATAATTAGGGATAGAACATGTATAATGACCCAGCAAAGAAAACTGAGAAAGCACAAATTGACAAGCAGAACCAAAAGTGATACAGAACAAAGAGTGCTATGGAAACCTGAAGCATGAGGAATATATCTAGCAGAAGGTAGTAGTCAACAGTATCAAATATGGCAGAGTGGTCAAAAAAGTATGAACAATGGGAAAATGATTTAGGAATTAGGGAATTCTTGGTACCTACAGAAGGAAGTTAGAAAATTGAGCCTTGACGTCAGAAGATAGAATGTAAGAAGTAGAAATGGAGACAATGGGAGGAATAACTTTTTTTCTAGGAGTCCAACTGTAGAAGAATGGAGAGATATAGCTTAATCGATTAAGTGATGCTAGAGTCAAGTGAGAGTTTTTGGAGCATAGAGGAGAACTGAGTATGATTATAGGCAGTAAGAAAGGAGCCAATATATTGAAAGATATTTAATAATATGGAGTGTGGGTGAGAATTAAAGGGGCAAGCTTCTTGAAGAGATGCAATCAAGAGCAATAAGAGTCTGGTTTCAGCAAGGATATAAACTACATTTTCATCAGATACTGGAGCAATGAAAGAGAATAAGAAATAATACCAAGGGTTTTGGACTTATTAGATATGGAAGATAGATGCCTTCTTCTTTTTTATAAAGTATGAAGCAAGGTACTTTGTTGAGTGGAAACCGAGGCTAGTGTAGGAAACTAGAGGAGAAATGGGAAGGTCTGGAACTATTGTTGTGAGGAGGATGGTATGACAGAGCCAACTAAGTATAAGTAAAATGTGGTGGCAGTCCAAATAGAGAGAAGATAACAAGTTTTTGCTGTAGCTAGTTGGCCTGTTTGCATGATTTCCTCAAGTAGCATCCAACAACCTGGATGTTGAAGCAGAGAACGTAATGATGGCTAATGGAAGTGGTATGGCTAGTCACAAGTGTCAATAAGACAAGGAAACTGAAGATATAAGATATTGTATCGTTAGTTATGGAGTCAAGACTGAAAATGGAGAAGAAAGTGTCTAGAACAGAAGGGAGGACTGGGTGAGAAGAGAGAAATGGGAGAGGTAAGAATTTGAGGTGAACATAAAGAATAGGTTTGGGGAGAATAAACACAAAGGGATATAAAAAACTGGGAGGTTGTGGTCCAAGAGAGAAATCTCCAAGTTCTGGATCATGGAAACTGAACATTTGTGAGTGAGGTGGAGGTCATGGCAGCTAAGGAGGTTAATGATAATGACTTGGGAAGTCAAAGTCTGCAAAGTTCTTTAGCCCAGAGGGCACTCCTGTGCTTTAAGACATGAGTCAAGGCATAGCTATGGAGAAGAGGGCATAAGTATTGAAGTAAGAAGGAGAGAGGGAAAGGGATAAAAGAAAGGAAGAACAGAATATTAGAAGGGGGAGGAAAAAGAGGAAAACAAAGGAAGCTTGTATTAGGGAGTGATGGCATGTTACCATCCACAGATTCTCAATCAGTAATGGTTCCTGGTAACTAGGCTGGTAGCAATAGGGTTTACTGCTTCAGTGACTCCTTATAAGCTGGGCATATTTGTGTACTAATCACGGTACGCAGTAATCATGTGGCTAAATTCAATTTGAGCTGCACTTTGTACTTTCTTGTTAACATTTAGGGGCACTCTGGGTTATTTCAGCAGGTAATTTTCTGTTCTAATCTACTTATTTCCCTGGAGGCAAAAAACTGAATATTTTTTTCTGAAAATAACAGTAATAACCTTTTTGTCTAAATCTTCCTGGAACAACATGTGTTATAAGCAAAGGAAAGAGGCCTGAAAAATCCACTCAATTAAAACCCAATGAAAATTTGCTTATTTCTTTCTGTCCTATCTTAGAGCTGTTTGACAGATGGATTCCAACAGCCTTCCTAAAAAATTCAGCCAACTCTGTCTGTCTCCTATAAAAGCTTAAACCACAATACACCAAGAGCCTCTGCCTTCAGAGAACACAAGGAGTCAATGATAAAAAACAAATAACCCTGTGGGCCTTGTGAGACACATGGGAGCTGTGAGTATGCTGGGGGTTGGGGGTCCATCAGTCGGGGTGGAAAGCAGCAGAATGGAAGTTGGAGCCAAGTGTCTCTTTCATTCATGTCAAATGCTTCCACAAAGGCAGCAGAAGGGCACTGCTGACATGCATGCCCATTTAGCTATTATTCTTAAAACAAAACAATGGTTCCTCTGTAGAATGAACTTTCTCCACACTTAACCAACAAGGCGGAGTTGCTCTCTCTTGAGGTCAAATCAAATCAAACCAACTAAATCAGAAACTAAATTTTGAGTGCCCTCTTTGTACCAGGCTAATATGTACTGTAGCTTTCTGCTGAGGATTCCCATATGCATTTCTTCTCAAGTCTCCATTTACCTTAATACACAGTAACTTTCAAGTCAATTAAAGGATGGACACTGTTGATATTTTCATAGAATCATTGGTTTTGATGGTTCTTGGGAGCTATCCCAAAGCTGATTCATGCAAGAAATGCAGAAATAGACCAACTGAAGCATAAAGAAGAGAAATGAAAGATTATAGAAGAGAATGAAGGAAAAAAACAACATTTTCTTGTTCCAATCTTAATTTACATTTAATAATCTCTCACTGAAGAACAAATGTGGTGTAGGACTATTGCTTGGTTGTAGATGGAAAATGATAATTGATGATAGAGAAGACCGAGCTGTTAAAAAGTGTTTTTGCAAAACAAAACTGTTCAAAACAGTTTCTGTGCTAAGGAGAATGACCTCCATACTAGACATCACAAAAATAGCTAAGGAGAGCTGATATTTGAGTTGACTAAAAAAGAAAAATAGTATCACATATCTGTTCTTGATGGATTAAAGTCACCTACCCCAGAGGAGCTATATATCAGGGTACTGAAAGGGCCAGTTGATGTAATTAATAAGACACTGTCAGTGTTATTTGAGAGTACATGAATGAATGAATGTCACAAGGAAGTGCTATCAAAAGATTTGAGAAAGGCAAATATTCCAATTTTCAGAAAAAGTATTAAGAGAACAGTCTATTAACTATAGGCCATTGGATTCAATTTCAATTCTAAGAAAAATTCTTAAAGGGATTGTTAAAGAGATGGTCGGTGGTCATTTGGAGAAGGAATGGGTGATTGCAAATGCCCAGTCCAACTTGGGCAAGGATGGGTCATGACAGAGAAATTTCATTTCCATTTTTTGACAGTCACTAAGCCAGAAGATTAAAGGAATTACATCTGGATTTTGGCAAAGTATTTGCTAAAGTATCTCATGCTATTCTAATTCTATTCTTGTAGAAGTCGCAATTCTTAGATTCATAGGATGAAAAAGGTTCTCCTTCTGGGAACACTGAGATCATTGTGAGCTCTATGAGGATAAGAACTGTGGGGTTTTCCCCCCCTTTCCTTGTACTTAGCACAGTGCCTTTACCTAGTCGGGGCTTACTAGAAGTTTAAGTTGAATTGACTTAAAGTCAATCCTTTATTCAATAGAAAAGGGACTAGGAAAAAAATAAAAAAGATGTCAACTAGATATAATACAATTAAATGGATTTGAAACTGGTTGAATGACTTACCTCAAAGATTAATCATTAGTAGTTCAATGTCAGTGGGGATGGAGATATCCAAGGAAGGATCTGAAGGATCTCTGCTTGATCCCACTCCTTTTTTGCTAGTGTTTATGCTTATGGCATTTTTATTGATGATTCACATAAGGGCATCAAATTTGCAGATGATCCCAAGTAGGAGACACAGTTAACAAAGAGAAAGACAAGAGTCAAGATTCAAAAGAATATCTTGATAGGCTATAGTTTGAGGCTGACTTTTAGGATAAAATTCAATAGGGACAAATGTAAAACTTTACTCTTGGGTTTAAAAATTTAATTCCACAAGTACAGGATGGAGGAGGCAAGGGAGAAAGCAGTTTGTCTGAAGAAGACTTAGGGTTTTCATGAGCTTCATTCTCAATGAATCAGGAGAAGGATGTGGCAGCTACAAAGTTCTGCATTTAGAGGGATGTAAATTCCAAGGAAAAGGGAGACAACAGTTGATTTGAAGACTGTCCTGTTGAATTAAATCTGGAGAGTCGTACTTAAAGAAGAACTTTATAAATGAGATAGCATCTAGAAGAGGATAATCAGGAGAGTTTAAGGGCCTATATTTCACAATATTTTATGATGGGTTGAAGGAATTGGGCATGTTTGGGTTGTGAAAGAGAAGATCCAGGAATGTTGGGTGGAAGAGGAGTGCTCAAATACATGGATAGTTGACTTTAGGAGGCAGAATATGACTTCTGTTTGATTTATCAGATCAGATTTAGGTATTATGGGTGGGAGCTGTGAAGAGGCAAAATCAACCTTAATGGCAAGAAAATCTTCTTATCAATTTGTTGTTATCGTTTGGTCATTTTCATTCATTTCTGACTCTATGTGACCCCATTTAGAGTTTTCTTGGCAAAGATAATGAAGCCATTTGCCATTTCCTTTTCTAGCTCATTTCACAGATGAAGAAACTGAGGTAAACAGGGTTAGGTGACTTGTCCAGGGTCATACAGCTAGTAAGTATTTGAACAGATTAGAACCCAGAAAGAAGAGATCTCCTGATTGGCACTCTATCTACAGTGCCATATAGGTACCCCAATTAGATCTGCCTCAAAGTAGAATGATCTTGCAGATCTGGTGGCTTCTACTACACTATAAGCCTTTGTGGGTATGTTATTACAGGAATTCTTTTGGGGTGTGGTTTAAACTTCATAGATCTCACATGCTAAAAAGCTAAGGTTTTATGTGATTCTCTGGTTTCCAATGTCCACATCACTGTATTGGGCTGTAATTCAGAAGAAGTGGAAATTCCAAAGAAAAATAAGAATGAAGTATATCACCAAGAAAATGTGTGATTGGGGAAAAAACATAGACTCATATTGTGAGGATGAGAGAGGGGACCAGTGAATAACCAGAGTGTTACAGTTGTGTTCTAGTGAAGTTGGGAGAAATCAATGTCCAGTATAATGGGATGAATTTAAGGAAGGACATGGAGAAAAGTTCCACAGCATGGACAGTGAACACTTTGGGATTAGGCATTATTAGAAGCAAAGAAAAGCAGCTGGGTGGTACAAAGTTTCAAATTTGAATTTTTTTTTCAACAGAACTGGTTTCTTCTAAATCTTGGATAAAATCTCAACTTCTGCAAGAAACCTTTCCCCATTCCCCTCAATACAATGCCTTTACTCTGTGGATAGTTTTCAATTCATACCATACAAAAATTGTTTGAATATAGTTGTTTCCATGTTGTCTTGCATTTCTTGAGAGCAAGAACTATGATTTTCCCTTGTTTTTATATCCTCAGTACTTAGCACAGTGCCAGTCATATAGGGAATGTTTGTTGACTTGACTAATGAGTTCTATACAAAACAATCAATTTTACAAAAATTTTATAGGGGAAGCACGGGAGCAATTTTTTTTTAATTCACTGAACCAAATGATGGCTTTTGGAATTGTGAAAGGTTCGCAGTAAAAAGGGCACTCAAGCAAAGTATCCTCTAGCTCCTTCTCCTAATAAGTCTAGCTTGCAAATGAAGGGCACTTACTTTGATGACATCTTCATCAGAGGACTTACACTCCACTGATTCTGAGATGTCCGTTACGGCGCTGTTCTCTTCTATGGAGACCACTCGGATGGGCACTGCTACTGTTTTCCCAGTGAGAATGGCGGTATTCAAAATTTCAGTATCCTGCCAACAGAAGCAAATACAAATGGGTGAAGCTCCATCTCGAAGGATGTCTGAGGGAATTAGGATTCCAGAGGATAGGTTCAAACTAAATTCATTCAAGTTGGGAGTGACATTTCATGGACAGCTAGCTGGCTCTCAGCGATTTCTTGTTGCCTTGTTCAGATGGTGTTCTGTTTAAAAAGACATCTCCGTAATGTACCTTCCTTAGAATGTAGCTTCCTGAGAAGTTCAATAAGAATTCTACTTTAGCTTTCTAACTGGTTTTGTTTTCTGTTCATTTCACAGACAACAGGCAGAGTACAATAAGCCAAATTATTTGACCTCAGAGGGCACAGATGGAGATTCAAACTACCAATCACACCATATCACTTACAAGATTCATAGACTCAGATCTAAAGCTAAAAAAAAAGACTCCAACAGGGGAAACTGAGGCTTAGGGAAATAATTTGTTCAAAAGGTTTGCTAGCTTTCATAGCTAGAGGTTTGGTATGGGAATAACACTGAACTCCTCTGTCTTCTACAGAAAGAGGTTTCATATCACCACCTCTTTTAAGATATTTTTCGTTTAAAAAAAAAACACAGAAGAAAACCAATTTTTCATACACTAACCCATTTTCATGATAGATGCATAGGGAAGTTGGGCTTATCCCATGTTCATTTCAATTTTTTAAAAGCTTTAAATTTAATAATATTTTTGGGTATCTTAACATTGGAGTAACTAAGCAGCATAATGGTTAGAGTAATGAGTTTGGAGCTGGGAAGAGCTGAATTGAAATCCACTGTCTAGTTGGGTGACCTAAGTCACTTCACTTCGGTTTCAATATCTGTAAAATGGGGATAAAAATAGTACCTACCTCTCAGAGTTGTTAAGAAGATTAAATGATTTAATAATTATAAAATGCTTAGTACAATGCCTGGCATTTAGTCGGTACTGTATAATTAAGATCCAGTGGTCTCGATTACCTTTAAGATTAAATATAAAATCCTCTATGTTTTAATGCTTTTTATATCCTTGAGTTCTTCCTATTTTTTGGTTAAACATGCATTTATTAAGTATGTTATTAAATAGGGACTGTTACATATATTATCTTATTTTCACAATAATCCTATGAGATGAGTGCTACTATTACCTCTATTTTATAAAGATATAAAAAAAAATTTGAGTCCAGATTTGAATTCGGGGTTTCATGATTCTAAGTCTAAAGCCATTGTACCACTTAGCTACTTCTCAACAACTGTTTTTGAAAGAAGACCTTTCTAGTCTTCTTTCTCACTTGACTTTCTTCCACATCTTCTGCAAGTCAGTGACAATGGCTTTTTTACTATTCTTTTGCACCTTTTCACTGACTGTCATTTATTCCTGGGATATCATCCCTTCTCCACTCAAGAGGGATGATCCCTTTTGCAAAAGGCTTCCCCCCCATCTTAACTTCTTGCATCAGACCTTCCTTTGAGATTATCATTCTATCTCTTGTTTGGTATAGTGGTTTGTATATTGTCTCCTATTCAATTGTAAGCTCTCTGAGCATTGGAACTGTCTTTTTTCTTTCTTTGTAACATCAGAACTTAGTACAGTACCTGGCAGAGAGCAAAATGCTTAATAAAATGCAAGTTGATTGACTAGGATGACTAAGTGTGTGCTGGAGCTATTCAAATTCATCCTCATGAGATTGTTAAATTTCCAGTGTGAGCTTTTGTACTTTGGAAATAAATAAACTCTACAAATTGTGAATTGAGTTATTCTTTTGTTGATAGTCTAGATCAGGGGTTCTCAAACTACAACCCATGGGCCAGATGCGCCCGTTGAGGATGTTTATGCTGCCTGCCAGGTTATGGCAAATGGGCTGAGGGCGGGGACAGAGTGTGAGCTTTTGTTTTTACTATAGTCCGGCCTCCAACAGTCTGAGGGACAGTGAACTGGCTCCCTATTTAAAAAGTTTGATCACCACTGGTCTAGATTTGAGAAAGTGATGGAGAAAATGTTGATAATGCAAACTAAACTTAAAAATGTTTCATGTGTATTCCCCGCTCACCCCTTCACTTATATATTACAGGATAAGACCCCTCCTTCCTCTCAAACCGATTAAAGACCAATAGAAGAATAGAATAAACATACATGGAGAAAAGGAAGGGAATAAGAATTTATATAGCATTTACTTTGTGACAAGTATTGTGCTAATGATATTACAAATATTATCTCATTTGATCATGACAAAAGTATCAGGTGCTAATATGCCCATTTCACAGATAAAGGAACTGAGGTAGGGTCACAGAGCTCGTATCTGAATCTGGATTTGAACTGTACTATGTATCTGTTCTAGCACAAAAAAACAATATATATATATATATATATATATATATATATATATATATATATATATATATATATATATATATAAGGTAATCTATCCACATTTCATTAAAAATGTGTTTTGTGGTGTCTCAAATAATGAACAGAGCATGTGATGTGGAGGTTTTAAGTTTATGTTTGGAAAATGCTACCTATCTCAATATTTTTTTTCTATGGTAGAAAGCAAGCACTTACATAAGTGCATTTGACTCAGAAATCCCAATCCTAGCTCAGATTTCACTACATCTATTCAAGAGTATGCTCCGTTTGCATATTCTGGATATTTTGGTCAATTTCTGCTTGAGGCTTCAGTGAAATAATGTTCTAACTGAAGGAAAGATAAACTCTATGGCTCATTCAGGGATAACATTGAAATAAAAACCATCTTTTCCTCTACAAGGACAACACACAGAAAAAGGATACATGAGAGAGCCAAGCTTTTCCCTTTCTTTGTTACAGAACACTACTCACTAGGCTCTGGTTAAATAACACAGCTTTTTCCTTCTCTACTGCCTTCCATTTTGCTGAATCTAGCCCTGAAATCACAGTCACTGTGACTATTATAGATCCAGAATTTCCCAGGACCATTCTAAGATAAGGTATTAGAAAAAAAAACCCAAGTATATTTATTGTTAATGTAGGCACCTGTATCTTCCAGAAACCACTAGTGGTCTCATTAAAACAACCAATTCCCTTAATATGACAGAGAAAATGATAAATGTTGGAAAGGATGTGGGAAAATTGGGACACTGATGCATTGTTGGTGGAGGTCTGAACTGATCCAATAGGAGGGGGAGCGGGAAGGGGAGAGAAGAGAGGGGAGAGAAGAGAGGGGAGAGAAGAGAGGGGAGAGAAGAGAGGGGAGAGAAGAGAGGGGAGAGAGAGGGGAGAGAGAGAGAGATCTTCTAAATTGAGAAAGAAAGAGAAGGCAAGGGGATAGGGTGGGGAGGAGAGGATAGGAGAGGGACTTTTAGAGGGAAGTATAGGTTAAGGAATAGGAAGGCAAGGTAGTGGGTAGAAGTTAAGCAGAGAAGTCAGGAAAGATAGAGAGAGAAGGATAACAAGGAAAAATAGGAAGGAGAAAAATATACAACTAATCATTACTTAGAATGTAAATGAGATGAATTTACCCATAAAACAGAAATGGACTTCAGATTAAAAATTTGAATTCAACAATATATTGCTTTCAGAAAACATTACAAAAATGAGAGATACACATAAAAATAAAATAAAGGACAGGAGTAGAATTTAGTATGTAAGAAAGCAGGTATAGCAATTATGCTCTCAGACAAAGTTAAAATAGATTTAATCAGGTGAAAAATAGAGAATTTACAACATCAGCAATATTATTTAACATTGTTGTAGACCATTTAAAAATACCTGGATCACATAAAGTACCTGAGTGTATACCTGCTACAATAGACACAGGAATTATATAAACATAAAACACTTTTTATGTAAATAAACTCAGATCTAAATAATTGAAGTACCATTCATGGGTGAGTAAAGCCAATACAATTTTTAAATGACAATTTTACCTAACTGATCTATTCAATGTCATCCCAATTAAATTATTAAAAATTATTTTACTGAGTCAGAAAAAAATAACAAAAAAGTTTGTTTGGAAGAACAAAAGGTCAGGAACTTCAAAAAACTCAGAAAAAAGATATAAAGGAAATAGATTAGTATGAGACCTTAAACTATGTTATAAGGGAGAGGATTGTTTTATATATATATATATATATATATATATATATATATATATATATAATATTGTTTATATATATATGTTTATATATATATAGTTTATAAAAAGGATAATTTTGACTATTTTAAACTAAATTTTGTCTAAATAAAAGCCATGTAGCCTAGAATAGAAGGAATGAAGAAAGTTGGGAGGGAAAAACTTTCACAGACAATCTCTCAGATAGGATGTGATTGTGTCGGAATACTACCGTGGTTTAGGAAATGATGAGCTAGTTGAATTAGGAAAACTTGGAAAGACTTGGACCTATGAAGGAAGATGCTATCCACATTCAGAAAAACAGATGCAGGTAGAAATAAGTATAGTACGATATTATATATATGTATGTATATATATATATATACATATATATATATATATATATATATATATATGTATATATATATATATACACACACACATACACATGAGTATATACCTGCATGTTTATAGATATCAATGTCTATATCTATATATCTATATCTATCAATATATCTATACGTATGTATATATAATCCATACTTAATTGCAGATTTCTTTAGGATGGAGGAGGATGGATAGGGAAAAAAAAAGTATAAATTCACAGCAGATAACAAAAAAAAAAAACCTACAAGGAAGTCAAGAAAAGCTGGGCAGCTTTGAAAACAATGTGCAGTATGTATTACATAGTTTTCATGAAATGGAAATGTTTTATAGTGAATCCTCTCTTATAGTTTGTTTTGTACATAATCATTTTTTTATTTTGCATTTAAAATTTAAATAAATTATAAAAAGTGAATATTGAAAACGATTTTATATGTAATTGGATAAACAAAATACTATTTGCCAAAAAATAATAGCCAAATTCCAAACAGATTAATTTTGATTAGTCAGTTTTAAGACTTTATCAGTTAAAAAAACAAATTGCAATAAATCATCATTGATTTCTGCATCTTTTTTTTTTTCCACTAACAGGTTTCAGTCTTATAAAAAGGCAATTCAGAAACAGATAGGGATCTAGTAGGTAACTGTTTGGCCCCAGGCAAGCTTCACCTCAAATCTATGGTCAATAGTAATAGATTAGAATTCTAAACATATAGAAAATATCCTCAACCAATATAAATTAGCAGATTCTCTGCAAATTGATACTTGAAAACAGCTATCTTCAATCAATTCTCATATACCATTGCCTCAAGGCCCTTCAATATCCTCATTGCTCTCCACTGGACACTGTAGTTTATCAGTATCCTTCTTAAATAGCAGTACACTATACTTCAAATGAGGTCCTGTGAGAGCGGAGAACAGTGGGGCTATCACTAATCTTAGAGCAGAGGATTCTACCCAAAGTCCACTGGCCATGAAGGGTTACATGGATATATTTCAGGGAATCCATTAATCTCTATCACAACTTTTAAAATTGGCGATTGCATTTTAACATAATTGTTTTTCTTTGCAATTCTATGTATTTTGTGTATTTAAAAACACATTTTGAGAATCAGTCAGTCACTAAACATTTAAGCACCTACTATGTCAGGTACGATATTAAACTCTGAGAATACTAAAGTTTTGGTAGATTTCACCAGGAAAAGAGGTGCAGGAAAAGATTAGAAAATTTTGTCTTGGAGAGTTCCTCGGAATGCTAAGAGGTTAAATTCAGAGTTACATGGCCAGTAAATGTCTGAGGCATACTTCATTAAACCCAGATCTTTCTGTGTTTAAGACAGCCTGTACCTACTATGCCTTACTGCTTCTCTGAATATTAATGTTATATTTAAAAATATACATTTGGAGGATAATAGTTTTTATTTTCCACCTTGAATGGCAACGTGGTGTGGTGGATTGTGAGTCAGAAGACCTGGATTCTAAATCCATCACTCCATTAACTTGCTATGTGACCTTAGGGAGAATACCAGAATCTAAATTGGAATCACCTCTATAGCGTATGTGAGAAGTGACCAGTTATTATTCACTAGAAGACCTTTAGGGAGAGGAGACCCATTACTTCTCATGGTAGCTCAATCCACTTAGTCTCTTTAACCCTCAGTTTACTCATTTGTTTAAGGAGGGAACAGTTTTCAACAAATGATCTCAAAGTAAAGATCAAAATCAAAGAATCTGAGAATTGAAAAGGATCTCAGTGGCCATCTAACTCAACCCATAACACCAAAGGAATTCCCATTATAAAATAAATGAGAAGTCATTATCTAGTCTCTTTTTAAAGATGTAAAGATCTCCAAAAAAAGGATAAGATGAGGAAGAGGGAGAAGGAGAAGAAGGGAGAGAGGGAGGTAGGAAAAGAGGGAAGGAGAGAGGGAGAGAGATATTTTTTTTTGTCTAAATAAACCTATCTAGCCAAGAATAGAAGGAATGCAGAAAGTTGGGGGAGGAACCTTCACAATCTCTTAGATAGGATGTGGTTGTAAAAGAAAGGCAGAGAGGGAAAGAGAGACAGAGACAGAAAGAATGTCTTCTAAATTCAGAACAACATAAGAGGGCAGCTATCATGTTCTCTCTGAGGCTTTTCTTCCCCACGCTAAAAATGTCCGATCCCTTCGACCAATTAACATATGTCATGGCTTCGAGGCCCTTCAACATCTTCATTGCTCTCCATTGGTCAGTGGTTTATCAGTGTCCTTAAACTATGATACCCCTGTGCTCCAGATGAATGAAGTCTAATGAGAGAAGAGGATGATGGGAGAAAAGGGGGTCAGTTGACTTTGATTAACTTTCTCCTACCTGTTGTGGTCCTACACACAGCATCACATATGACCCCTAGTTCTTAAACCAGAAGGCCTGTGCTCAGAGAGAAAATGAAGCACAGTTTACAATCCTTGCCCAAGATACTGTATAAAAATATAAGTAGATGCTGCAGGTGTAACAGTGGAAAGTAACTATAATATTTGAAAGCAATAGGGAAAAAGAAGTATGGCTGAAATGAGACAGTCTGCAGAGAGAGATTACAATATGTCTTGTAATGATTTTGTTTCCCAAAAAGCTTTGGCAGACTGCTAAGAGCCTGATGGAAAGGCAAAGGAATAATTGACAGATTCTATCCATTCTTGATTGTTTAAAGTTTGTAGACAAGCAAACTTTAAAAGTAGTTTACCATTAGAATGCAAAGACATTATACAAATACCCGTATTATGACTAACAACTGTAATTAATGATGACATAATGGCTTCAGGTTCGCAGAACATTTTACAACTGTTTCAGACAGTGCAGGTATTAAGATATTATCATCTTCTCATTAGGATAAAATTGAGCTTTAGAACTTTTAGCTTGAATTGATCAATCAATCATTCGATCCACAAATACTTAAGAGCTTAGCACTTACAAGGCATTGTGCTAAATATGAGACATAAAGAAAGGCAAAAACAATCCCTGACTTCTATACTATATTCTTAGATCTATTATATCTATTTATATTTATCTTATCTAATATTATATATTTATGTATATATATATATATACAGAGAGAGAGAGAGAGAGAGAGAGAGAGAGAGAGAGAGAGAGAGAGAGAGAGAGAGAGACAGAAAGAGAGATTGCTTTTATTCTAATGGGAGAGACAAACACACTGCTGTTAAAATTGTGTCCCTTCCTTTTCAAAGATCACTGGCTTCCATGCGGATTTAAGTGAGCTAAAGTTGCACAAAGTTGTTTTTCCAGAATCATCAAAGTCCAGTGGCAGGATAAAAGTCAAGAGACCTGGTGATGGCCCAGGATATAGTGGATGACCTCGGTATCTCCAATGTCTAACCAAGCTCTAAGTGCTCCACAGCACCTGCTTCAATCCCTTTCAGAGTCTTTGAAACAAATTGTCTCCATTTATCTTTTCTGCTGGGAAAGTTTTCATATGCTAGGGGTAGATGTCCTGTTGACTAACCTGTAGGTTACCTCATTCTGGTTTAGCAGTATGCTAAGATGGTTTACAATTTATCTGGATGTGGTCATAATGCATGCTATAGCTTCTTGAGGCCATAAGAGATAGTTGGGTGAATCAATTGGACACCAAAGATGGATGAGCCCTGAAAAGATTGGGAATTCTCCTCACATCAGAGGTGCTAGTCCACTTGTATTCTAGACAAATATGCAAATGACTAGGTACATATAAGATATATATGTATATATATAATATATATTATACACACACGTATATATATATATATACATATATACATATATATACAGAGAGAGAGAGAGAGAGAGAGAGAGAGAGAGAGAGAGAGAGAGAGAGAGAGAGAGAGAGAGAGAAAGAGAGACTGAATCTATGATAAGCCTAGAGAAAAGATGGCACTAATTGCTCAAATCCTTTGTGGCTGAAGAAAGAATGGTGCTACCCAATCTGTTTCTCAAACTTGAACCCAGGCTGACTGGCAATGTCCCACAACTTCTGAAAGATTATATAGCATGGTGGAATACGTGCGTATCATCTTGGCTACTTACTGTGTGTGTGTGAGACCCTGAGTATTAATTTCTCTGTAAAATGAGAGGGGTTAGATTAGGTGATTCATGAGGACCTTTCCAGTTCTAAATCTGTCATCTCATATTTTGAATAATTGAAATAGCCTCTTCACAATTTGCCCTGCTTTTCATCTCTCACCTCTCCACCTTTCTCCAATTTATTCTTTTGTTCTTTCTCTATGTTTTGTTTTTCCAATAAGAACATTTTATAAAACAAAAACATGAAAAAAAATTTTAACATTCATTTTTTTAAAATTGACTTCTAAATTGTCTCCCTCTCATGCCTGCCATCTAGGGGAGGGGGTAGAGGGAAGGAGGGGAAAATTTGGAACAGAAGGGAGTACAAGGGATAATGTTGTAAAAAAAATTACTTATGAATATGTACTGTCAAAGAAAATGTTATAATTATAAAAATTAATAAAAAAATTAAAAAAAATAAATTGTCTCCCTCTCTTCCCTGAGAAGGCAAACAATTTTATATAGGCTACACATTTGAAGTCACGTAAAATATATTTCCATATTGGCTATGTTGTAAAAGAAAACACAGCCACACACCCCCCCTCCCCCAAAAGCAGCCCTTAAGAAAATAAAGGCTGGTTTTTTTTTCTTCAAGCAGCTCCTTGGTCTGAACAATTATAGCTCTGCTCAAACATCTTCAGGGGTCCTTTACTTTCTACTGTGTTATATAGCTTCACATAAGTATTTTTTTTAACTTGCTGTCTGTCTTGTCCCCTATCCTTAGGGACAGGTTTAGGTGGCTGGAGAAAATTTTACTTTCAGGTGGGTAATAAAGTCTCTGAGAGGGCCTGATTTGAAGCACCTGTTTAACAATGAAGCTTTGGGAAATAGAATAGAAAGAATAAGGAGTAGAATGAAAAAAGCCCAGAATAGATAAGTGCCATTAGGGAGCATGGTCCCCATCTCATAAACAAACAAAAAACCCAGAATGTAAAATGTAAGCTCTTTAAGGATTGGATGTTTCATTTTTTTTAATTGTTGTTGTATATTCAGCTTTTAGCATAGCACTTGATATCCAGTAAGTGCTTAATAAATGCTTATTTAATTGAACTGGAAAAAGACATTAATTTTTAAAATTATAGATAGTAATTGTCAACAAAAACATAATTAAAATATGTAAATAACATGCATTTATTCTGTAACCCTCTTTAAAATCTCTGCAAAATCCTGCCACCCTCAGCCCAATTTTCCTCCCTTCCGTTTGTCATTTCACAATATATTTAAAGTGGATGTGTATATGGTAAATAGTTCTGGCTCTGCTGTATCCATACTGCCTCACCTCCTATAGGTCTGCCTTATTTCCTTGTCTGTTTCATATTTATCGTTCTAAGAATAGATGAAAAAAAAAGCCAAATGCCAGGCTCAAACTTTGACAGAGACACGGGAGGGTTGGCATTTTCCAGGGATTATCGGGGAGTAGAAGCTGTCACCCTCAATGACGCCAACTTGTACCTACCAGAGAGAAGCCTTAAATTGCAGGTTATACACCCTTCAGCCTTCATCCGCTCTATTATAAGTTGGAACATCCCAAAAGCAAGGCTGGCTCCAAGAACGTGATGCTATATAATTTACTTTCATTAGAGCAGATATTAAAATATTTATCAGAGATCTACAGAACATGAAAATGACATGATTGTTATTTGAAATCCCATCAGCTTACTAAAACTCTCCTTTTCTCTCCTCTTGCTCGTCCCCTCCCTCCTCATAACCTACAAGGACTGCTCTACTTTATAGGTGAAGAATCAATAAAAGAGGGGCGTTTAAATCACTGCCATTTTGAGTTATAAAAGGGCCAAAGGCATCTGAGAACACAAATGCTGCTGTTTTATCTGCCTTCATAAATTGAAACTGGTTTGACCACTTTCTGAGTAAATTTTATTTTTCCAAAAATAAATAAGGGCCCAAGAATTATTTCTGGTCCATTACCAAGAGGCAGAGGGCATGAATTGATTTTCTTGTACTAGGCAGGATGGAAAGACTGACTGGTGTTTCACATTCATACTGACAAGAGCTTTTTTCATTCCAAAAGGCACTAGGGGGCAGAGATGTCACAGAAACCCTTAAGTGTCAATAAGGACATAGGAAAATGGAAGCAGCCCCTGGCTCAGGGCTCTGTCTCTTTGCCATGAACTGACACAATGGGACTCATTTAATGGATTTAATGAATTTCAGAAATCTCTTGGGCCACCAAAGACAGCCTCATTAGCATTTATGTGGATTTAAGGAGCACATGGGAATCTGAAGGGCGAGTCTCCATTCTTGGTTCTTTAATGGCTCAGTAAGTGCACTGGGGTTGGAAGTCACTCAGATTCTTTGAAGAAGTGGGGTGCTATGGGTGAGGAATACTGCATATTATGCCAGACTTCCATATTTGGTTAGTTTTGTTGAACTGTTCTGTCTCTCCCCCCTTTTTTTTTTAGCTTTTAAAATAAGAGATGGCTCTTTGGAAAGGGGAAGGATGAGGAATACATTGCAAGGGGCAGCTAGATAGAGCACGAGCCCTGAAGTTAGGAGGATCTGAGTTCAAATGTGAGTTCAGACACTTCCTAGTTGTGTGACCCTGAGCAAGTCACATAACCCCGATTGTCTCAGAGGGGGGAAAGAATACATTGCAAGAAGCAGATTATCTTAAAAATGTAAGTTGTCAATAATTTTTTTTGGGTGAAAAAGTGTATTGACTTGGGGTGGCAATGGAATATAGGCTCATTGACTCTATAAGGGGATAGTATTATTTTTCCTAAAACTCATGAGGCATTCAATCGTAGATAAGCATTAAGCAACCACTATGTGCAAGACATTGTGCCAAATATTGAGAACAGATTAAAAATCCCCCAACAATGCTTAATATTATCCCTACCCTCCAGAAATTTATAATCTGATGGCAGTATTTAGTAGACGATAACCTATTGGAAGTCAGTTTAGGCCACACCACAAACACAATGGCCCAGGATGGTGATGGGCAGTAGTGGGCTTAGATGTCCATCTTTTCAACAACCCATCTTCCCATGGCAAATCCTTGCAACAGTGCTGTGAGGAAAAAGTAGCCATTATTATTCCAGAGGAAAGAATTCCAATGTGTGTATTAGAGTCAGGCTTTAGAATGAAGAGATGGGTCATGGTCGAGGAAATCCTGAGCGTAGGCTAGGAAAGAAAGACGGCAATATTTGACCTGACTGATTACTATGGATCATTAGGAATGACAGCAACAGCTAACCTGAACATCTAAGAACAAAGACTAGAGCTCAGGTTTCATTTCCATTTATTATCCCTTCTAGAAGACTACATTGCCTTTTTAGAGATATAATTTCCATAGGACTTGGCACAGTGGAGATCCAAATATTTGTTCAGAGTCATGAATGTTAAAGCATGATCCAACTCTCCTGGATATCCAAACTTCTCCTATCTTTCCGAGTGTTCCAAGAGTTCTGAAGGTGGGAAAGGGCAGAAACTTAAAGGGCTGACTGGATCAATCATTTCATTGACACGGATTTCTATGCTGATTTCTCCTTGGCCTGAGAATCTCTGTTCAAGTCTCTAAGTTCCTATTCCTTCTTTGGAGCTTGGAATCCCCAAGAGTCTCTATTTTATCACCTGGTCCATTTGTGGATTTGTACTCTCATTTGCACATTGATTTAGCCTCCCAAAGGAGAACTCTGACTCAGATCATTGCCCATGTAACTGAAACATGACAGCTCACTATAGAAGATGCTGAAAACAAAACTTTTTTTTTTTTTTTTTATTCTGGATCAAGAGTATAGATTATGGATTAAAAGGCCCTGAGTTCAAATTCCACTTCTGACATTTTACTACTTGTGTGACTTTGGGTCACAGTTTCCTTATTTGTGATGTTAAAAATACAGGACTAATGGATCTCTGAGGTTTTTTAGTTCTCCAGAAAAATGCTCTTCAATTTTGGCCCTCAGAATGAGGCTTCTTTTTAAACCATAGGCTCCACAAGCTTCTTTGTTAAAGTTGCTCTTAACTAAGATGTATAAGTAACTGAAGCAAATATATAGGAATAAGAGCTATTTCTTCATAAATAAACATGCAAAGGATATGAACAGATTGTTTTCAAAGGGAGGAATATAAGCTGTCAATAGCAGTTTTGAAAAATAAAGACTCCAAATCATTATTAGAGAAACACAATTTAAAAGAGCTTCAAGGTTCTATCTTATAATTCTCACATGTACAAGAATGATCAAAAGGAAAAAATAATAATTTTAGAGAGGCTGAAGGAGGCCTGGGATACTGGTTCATTGTTGGTGGAATTGTAAACCAGCTCTGACATTCTGGAAAGCAATTTGGAACAATGACAAAAAAAAATAACAAAATTCTACATTCTTTCTGACTCACTGATAACACTATCAAGCACATATCCATAGGAGGCCAAAAAAGAGGGAAAAATGCATATGAATATCAGTAACAAAAATAATAGCTAGATTTTCTACTGTGCTTTGATTACAAAAGGCTTTACATATATTATCACATTTGGTTCTCATAAAAACCTTGGGAATTAGGTTCTATTATTATCCTCATTTTATAGAAGAAGAGACTGAGGTAATCAGGGTTTAAGTGACTTGCCAAGAATCACACCGCTGGTAAGTATTTAAGTCAAGATTTGAAGTTAGGTCTTCCTGATCCCCAAATCCAATAGTTTTATCAATTGTGCAATGTTTTTGTTGTTGTTGTTTGGTCATTTTTAGTTATGTCAGATTCTTTATAATTCCATTTTGGGTTTTCTTGGCAGAGATATTGGATTGGTTTGCCATTTCCTTCTCCAGCTCCTTTTACAGATGTGGAAACAGAGGCAGATAGGGTTAAATGACTTACCAAGGATCACAGTGTTAATAAATGTCTGAAGCCAGATTTGAACTCAGAAAGATGAATCTTTTTGACTTCAGACCTGGCATTCTATCCCGTATACTACCTAACTATTGTTAAATGTAGCCACCTACAAAAAATATTTATAGCAACTCTTATTATTTTAATAAAGATCTGGAAACAAAGGGAGAGGGTTATCTATCAATTGGGGAATGGACGAATAAATTTTGGCATATGGGTGTAATGGAGCATTACTGAGTTATGAGTGATATTGAGTTATATATGAGGTGACAAAAAGGACTATTACAGACAAGCTTAGGAAGACTAGTATGAGTTGATGCAGGATGAGATGAACAGAAGCAGGAAAACAATTTATACATTAGCAACAACATTGTGAGGAAAAACAATCTTGAAAGATTCAACAACGCTCCATCAATATAAGGCAGATGAGGAAGTATGCTACTCCTCTCTGAAAAGAGAGCTGAATAGCTTGAGAAGCAGAATAAGACACGTATTTTAAAAATGGCCAAAGTGCTTTTCCTTGACTATCCTTATTAGTTACTAGGATTGTGTTTTTCTTTTTCTTATTTAGTGGGAATGGGGTGATGGAGTATGAAAGGGGGAGCTAGCAGTAGAAGCTTCCAAGAAACAAAGAAAATATGATTGCAGAAGGAGTTTGAAAATACACAGAAGGAAGTTCAGAAGAAAACATACACGCAGGATAACTTTGAATATAACATATTGAACATATAAATTTTTAAAGAAAGCAAGTTGTAACTAATAGAGACTTCCATTTTCATCTATCCACATATGGAAATTTCTTTTCTATTTTGTATTTGAGAATGTTTTTCTCTATTTCTTTATCTCTGTTTCTCTCTCTGTCTCTCCCCCCATATCCCCTTTCCTATTCTTATTTGTGTTTTTTCAATTCAGAATTAAAATAAAAATCATATAATATACCAGCCATAAGTGAGAAAATAAATATAAGAGAACACTTTCTTTTGATACTATGCATCTAAAAATGGCTTAGTTTTGACTGGTTGGTTTTGGAGTCTTGAGTAGAGAAATGGATCGAATAGGAGCATGATGCATAAAGAATCATGAAACAGAAAGCTAGAAAGCATCCTATAATTTCTTCTCCAATGTAATCTTCATATTTTATCTATAGAAAAATTAGACCCAGAAGTTAGGTTAAGTGACATGCTTAAGGTAATAGAGATGGCAAACAGTAAAATCAAAATTTAAAAACAGGTTATTGCTCCATGTCCAGTATTGTTTCTTCCTGTTTCTCTAATTCTCTTCAGAGAATTCTGTACCTAAGTACTTTGCGGGAGGTATTGAAAAGGTAGAAAATTATTAAATTTTTTGTTTATCTGTGAATACATGGTGGGGGTAGGGGTTGAGGAGATGGTGTGAATTAACATTTTCTCTCTCCTCTATTTCAACAATTGGGAGGAAGGCCAGAGGAAACCATAGACAGGCTAACAAGTCATATACATTAATTAAATGAAGGAGAAAGTAAGAGAGAATATAAATGTGAATACTGGAGTAAATGGTTGGCTTGTCCCCTAATAAGAGGCCTGTCACTTAAGGATCTGGCAGATAATTGAGAAGGCCAAGGATGGATTCAAAATTCAATTTGCAAATGGCTCCTAACAAAGCGAGTCTAAGAAAAGTCTTAATGTTTTAATTTCTTAGTAGATTGTTAAAAGATCATGGCTAATTATTCTCTCTCAGGATAAATTCAGTCTTATGTCTATTATCTGGCAAGAGGTCAGGAAAGACTCAATTCTTTTGCTCTTTGATAGAAGATCATATTGCTACCTTGTATTTGTAAAGATCAGGGGTTCTTAACTCATAAATAATTATTTTTTTTACTGAGGCAATTGGGGTTAAATGACTTGCCCAGGGTCACACAGCTAGGAAGTATTACGTGTCTGAGGCCAGATTTGAACTCAGGTCCTCCTGACTTCAGGGGTGGTGCTCTATTCACTGCACCACCTAGCTGCCCCAACTGATTTTTTTATGTCTTGATAACTATATTAAAATATAATTTCTTTTGTATTTTTCATATTTTATTATGTGCATTTAAAAACCCCATTCGAAGAAGGAATCTATAGGCTTCAGGAGACTGCCAAAAAGGGTCATGTGATATATATATATATATATATATTACAAATGTTAAGAACCAATGTTCTAGACAGACAACTAACTCATAGTATAATTATTAACTCATAGGATGATTAAGTGTCGAGAATTTAGATGTGTTTTTGTTTTGGGAAGTGACACATGGCTTAGAGGATGGAGAACTAGGGGGAAGAACTGGGTTTCAGTCCTACCTTTGACATAAACTGGTTGTGTGATCTTGGATAAGTCACCTAACCATTTTCAGGGGTCTGGACAACATTGCTGATCTGATTTGGAAGAGGAAGCTCCAACATCTGGAAGATCCCTATATTAATGAAGTCACAGATACCCAAGTCCCTCATCCCTATCTGTGTTGCTAAAGAATTGTTTTCGTGTTCAGCTAACCTCTCCATAGGAAAAGGAGGCAAGCATCCAACCATGACTAATTCAGGAGCTAATTCCACATTAAATCGTGGTGGAATGAGGGAGGCAAAGTGACAGCTGTTTAATTAAACTTTCACTTCGATTAGATGGAGCTACCAGGAGAAATCTGTGGAGCCTAAGGTCATGAGAATGGTCCTTTTTGTAGACAAATGCTTTGTATAGCCTGGCCTTGGACCCATTTGAGAGCTAATCGGTGACTACCTTTTGATAGAATTTGTGGAATATTCGTTTACTTATGTAAGACACATACTTAAGAAATCCACATTGATGTAGATACTAATTTTCTATAACTTATTGAAAATTATTTCAAAAATCTGTGTTTCTCTACATATTTTTAAAGACCTAACAATAAGTGTGAGGGCTCAGCCCAACACTTCAATGAGCTTGAGACACTGAAATCATTTGAAATAAGTAAGTAATAGTTTTATCTACACAGTAACAAGAATAGATACACTTATAAGGTACTTTGAGAAGCCAGGGTGGTAGGGAAATAGGCAGAGGGATGACAATGGAGACAGGGAAATGTGGGTGCAGCTCCTGACTCTGCCATATACTGGTTATATGAGATCCTAGGCTAGTCACTTAATTTCTCAGTGCACTAGGCAACTCTCTAAGATAGTAAGTGACAGATGGGTTGTTTATCTTCCTCAATGAAGAGTATATTGATGAAATCACAAGTATAAAGTAAAACAAATATATATATATATATACATATACATACATATATATATGTACATATAATAAATGTTGCATTATATGCCTATTTAAAGGATCCTAGATTTAGGGGTAGAAAAGATCTTAGAGATTATAGAGTCCAGATACTGTCATTTTATAGAAGAGGAAATTGAGAGCAAGCAAGACTAAATGATTGACCCAGTATTATCAAGTAAGTAAATATCTGGGGCAGGATATGAATTCAGGCAGCTTGATTCCAAGGCCAGCACTCTACATATTACCCAACAATGCTGATTTCTACATCAACCCTGTGAAGTAGACATTATAGATGTTATTATTATCATCACTTTGTGAATGAGGAAACTAATGAAAAGTCATTTCAGAGCTATTTAGGTGTTGAACATTGTCTAAAGTCCTTACCTGAGAGAGGAGAAATAGGGAGGAAGGGAGGGAGGGAAAGAAATGGGGGTCAAAAGGAGAGGTTTTTAGTTTAGTTTTAGCTTTTAGTTGAGAGGAAATCTTCAAAACAGCTGATTAGAGCCATTAGTGAGTAGATTGATATGTTCCCCCCCCCTCTCTGTCTCTCTCTCTCTCTCTCTGTCTCTCTGTCTCTCTGTCTCTCTGTCTGTCTCTCTCTCTCTCTCTCTCTCTCTCTCTCTCTCTCTCTCTCTCTCTGTCTCTCTCTCTCTCTTTGTCTCTGTCTCTGTCTCTCTCTCTCTTTGTCTCTCTCTCTGTCTGTCTGTCTCTCTCTCTTTCTCTCTCTCTCTCTCCCTTTCTTCCTTTTAAAATAGCTTTTTTTTGTTTTCAAAATATGTGCAAAAATAGCCTTCAACATTCATCCTTGCTAAACTTTGTATTCCAAATTTTCTCTCCCTCCATTCACCTCATCTCTCCCCCAGTAAGCTACCCACTATATGTTAAATATTTGCAATTCTTCTACACATATTTTCACAATTATCATGCTTCACAAGAAAAACCAGATCAAAAAGGAAAAAAAATGAGAAAGAAAACCAAATGCAAGTAAACAACAAAAATAGTGATAATATTATAATGTGATCCACATTCAGTTCCCATAGTCCTTTTACTGGCTGCAGATGGCTCTTTCACTTACCAGTCTATTGGAAATGGCCTGAATTACAATTGAAAAGAATCACATCCATCAGAGTTGATCATCACATAACCTTGTTGTTGCTGTAAGTGGGATCCCCTGGTTCCACTGCTTTCATTTAGTATCAGTTCATGTAAGTCTCTCCAAAGCTTCCTGAAATCATCTTGCTGGTCATTTCTTACAGAACAATAATATTCTATAATATTGATACATCATAATTTATTCAGCCATTTCCCAACTGATGGGCATCTACTCAATTTCCAGTTCCTTGCCACTACAAAAAGAGATGCCATAAAAATTTTTGCAAATGTGGGGCCCTTTCCCTTTTTTAAATCATCTCTTTGGCATACAGGCCCAGTAGAGACATTGCTAGACCAAAAGATATGCACAGTTTGATTGCTTTTTAGGCATAGTTCCAAGTTGCTCTCCTGAATGGTTGAATCAATTCACAATTCCACCAGCAATGTAATAGGGTCCCAGTTTTTCCACATCCCGTCCAACATTTATTATTATATTTTCCTGTCATTTTAGCCAATCTGATAAATGTGTAGTGGTACCTCAGTCTTAATTTGCATTTCTCTGACCAATAGTGATTTAAAGAAATTTTTCATATGATAGTAAATGGTCTTCATTTACTTCATCTTTTTCTGAAAATTGCCTATTCATATCCTTTGACTATTTATCAATTGGAGAATGGCTTGTATTCTTATGAATTTGAGTAAATTCTCCATGTATTTTAAAAACAAGAAATCCAAATGCTTGGATGTAAAATTTTCTCCCATTTTCTGTTTCTCTTCTAATCTTGTATGCATCGATTTTTATTTGTACAAAAACTTTTTAACTTAATATCATCAAATTATACATTTTGCACTTCACAATGTACTCTATTTTTCTCTGGCCATAGATGCCTTCTCTCTGAGAAGGTAGACTGAGAGGTAGACTATCTTTTGTTCTTTTAATTTGCTTATAGTCTAATACACTCTTTCCACTAGCAATGGTGGTATTGATTTGATTTGGTATTGGGAAATATGAGTTATTTGTGTCAGAAAGAGAAGTATAAAATCAATATAGTACATAGGGCTTGGAATCAGAAAGACTTGAATTTCACTCCTCTCTCAGACGCAGGATTTTTATGTGTAAAATGGGCATAATTTATGCACTTATCTCTCAGGGTTATTTGGGGGATCAAATGATATGCATATATATATATATTTATTTATACATACATCTACATATATGTATGTATATATGTGTATTTTGATCTAGATATCTATGTCTAGAAAGTACATAAAATACTTTTTTAAAATTTCACCATATAAAGCTATCTTTCAGTATATAATACTCTTGAAAGTTTGTGACAATTCACCTGTGTATTCAACTTTAAGGTTTCGAGCTTTCAAAACCACATGAGACGAGTGGCCCAAGTGTTATCGGGATGATTTATCTGATGAATCCGAAAGTTCAAGTGACATAGAGTTAAGAAATGTCCAAGACTGGACTGCAAACCCCATGGCTGCTGACTCCAAGGCTAGCACTTTACTTGCTACATTACAGCTATGTTTCAAAGAAAAGCCCTTCACTCTACAAAGGCATCAAGTTGCTGCCACTTGTAGAAAACGATGATGAGCTTTCCATCTAGCTAGTTTAGTTGTTGGGAAAGCATTCCCAATTGTGTGCCAGTTTGAGGGGGAAACAAAATACATCAATGGTGGAGAGTTGGTGGAACAATTTCTAAGGTTGAAAAAGGGATAGATGGCATTTTTTTGGAGCTGTGGTACAATTCTGCGATTACTCTATCATCAGGCACTGATTAGTAGGGCCATAACAGCCAAGCAGTTACAAGGGAAAAATGGGAGAAAGTGGAAACAGACACAGAGTCTGGGCTAATTTACAGTCACATATAAATGGCTCAGAGACAGCAGTCTCTGCATTGCTAGTTTTCAGGCATTTCTATTAAAATGATACACAGGAACTCACCAAGCCACAGCCGATTGTGAAGCTGATTGCTGAGGGTACTTGAAAAGATGGCTACAGATTTGAGGTATATTAAGCCTGGGGTAATGGCATCTGATTAACAAGCTTTGTTAGGTTGGATTCAGCTATCTGTATGATCCTGTGATTAAGAATAAATCACACACACGCACACATGAGGATGACAGAGTATTGCTGAAATTCCATATACTGATGCAATTTCAGCCGTAGCCAGGCCAAGTACAGAGATTCAGCTGTGTGCTTCCTAGCATGGCTTTTAATTCATTAGGAGAGTGGCAGAATCCCCTATATCAGGGCACTGCAGTGATCGGGTGCTCTATTTAACCACATAGAGCAGAATAGATGCAATGTATTATTTACCCTCCCTCCCTGTAAAGCCCTCTATTATTCTATCTCATAATTCATTCAAACTTTTTATTTTTAAAAAAAAATTAATTAAAGTAAATTAATTTTTCTCTCGCATTTTAAGTTTGAACTCTTTATTGCTTTTCCTTCCCTCCCTAAACTAGAGAGGTCCACCATTTCACACACACACACACACACACACACACATACAACACCATTCTATGTATATTTCTATAGTTTTTTCTCTGGAGGTAGATAGCATCTTCCTTCAAGGGAACTTCCTTTGTAGTTGATTTGAGTATAAATCATATTTAGTCATTCATAATTATTCTTCAAACAATACTGCTGTTACTCTATACAGAACTCTCTTGGTTCTGTTCATTTGACTTTTCATGATTTCATACAAATCTTTCCATGTTCTTTTCCCCTACCATTTTAAGCAATTAATGGGGAGAGAAATTGGTCATAATTTTGTAGCCTCCCTCTAGCATTTTCACGAACAGAACTGAAGAGCCTTCCAGCTCTTCGTTCCCCAGAAATATTCCCAAGAGCAGGGTGCAAGAAGGTTATATCATGACAGCTTTATGTCTTATCTACCAGAAAATAATGCTGGTCCCTTCCAGGACCTCAGAGCTCATTTACAGGCTAACAATCTCAATAGGAATATTTTCTAAAATATAAAATAGCTAACATTTATATAATGGTTTTTAAGTTTGTATAGATAATTATCTATCTCATTTGAATCTCATAACCCTGTGAAATTGGTGCAGTTTTTAATCCCCATTTTACAGATAGGAAATTCAGTGACTTGTCTGGAGCCATATAGCTCAGAGGTCATTTGTAGGCTAACAATCTCAACAGGAATCTTTTCTAAAATATAAAATAGCTAACATTTATATGGTTTTTAGATTTGTATAGATAATTATCTATCTCATTTGATCTTCACAACCCTGTGAAATTAGTGCAGTTTTTAATCCTCATTTTACAGATAGGAAATTTAGTGACTTGTCTGGGATCATATAACTAGTAAATATCTCAGGCACAATTTGAACCCAGGTTTTCTTGTTCCAAATTCAGTGTTTTATCTGTTGTGCCTCTTTTGATAACTTGTTATGCATCTTTTGCCTGAAGACTTATGCTAAGAAGCTTTATGCACCCAAGCAGTTTATTCTACTTCTGGCCACCCTTAATTGATAGGAAGTTTATCCTTATTTCAAGTCTAAATCTTCCTCCTATAATTTCCACCCACTGTTTTTGGTTCTGCTCTGTGAGGCCAAAAAAATAAATCTCATCATTTTGACAAATGACATGCCTTCAAATACTTAAAGCCAGCTGTCACCTAAATCTTTTCTTCCCCAGGTTAATGATCCTAGTTAACAGGATCTCAAAGAATTGGAGCTGTTTTCTTCAACCAACCTATCAACTGGCATTTATTAAGCATCCATTCTTTGTCAGGCCCTATGCCAGGCTCTGGGGAATAAAAAAATAACAACATAATCTCAGCAGATAAAAGGAGTTTACATTCTAAGAGAGGAGGCCACATTAAGATATATAGGTGTGTTAGTGGTATATGGAATATATATTCTATACAAAAGGAATACAGGGCTGTTTTGGAAGGGACTTCATCAGTAGGTGGGGAAGCAGGAATGGGAGAATTTTTTAGTCTCCATTGCTATCCTGGTTCATTTCATTCCTACAACAAGCCACCCAGCCCTGAACTCTAGCCTAACCAGAGTGGAACACAGTACAATGACTACTTCAATAATTTTGTACAGTTAGTCTAATTCACGACAAAAACAATAATACATTAGCTTTTTTAGTTGCCACATTGTACTGTTGGTATCTGAATACACTGTAGTTCTCTAAGGAGGGAAAGAAACAAGCATCATTAGGAGCCTACTATGTGAGGCACGATACTAAATTCTTTACAAAATATTATCTTATTTTGTCCTCACAACAGCCGTGGGATTATTATTATTACCCACATTTTATGGCTGAGGAAACTGAGGCTGAGTTTCAGTGACTTGTCACTTAGATACAAGTATCTAAGGTTGTATTTGAACTTAGGTTTCCCTGCCACCAAGCCCAACACTATAAAGATTTAGCTATTGAGACCCCATCACTTTTTTCACAACTTCAGTGTTAATGTTTGGAGTTGATTTTGAGGATAATATTAAGTATATACATTTCCCCAGTGAATTTATTTCTTCTCCCCCCTCCACTTCTCTGTGTCCATGAAGGAAAAAATGATTTGACCAGCATCACACAGGGAGGAAATTTGGGATTAGAACCCAGGTTCTCTGCCTCAATAGGCAGCAACTTGACATTAAGGTTGAAAATCATGTGCCTGAGATCAGCCATTGGTAAAAGAGAGGACTATTTGGACACAATCTGGGTCTCCTAACTCCTGGTAATATTCCCTTACCCCCAGCATTGACTATTAATCTTTTCCCCAACTTTTATGTTGTGTACAGAACTACCTGTGCCTGTGCATTTAGTTCTGAAGAAAGGACTCAATGTTCCTAGAACAGAATGCTCTTAGAGTACTCCTCATTAATTATAGTTCCAGTTTATCATATCCATTTTAATTAGTGACCTCCTCATTCCTGATCCTTTATTTAAAAAAGGAACTCTTTGTTTTAAATCCCTCACCCAGTTTTGAACACATAAAGCAAGGGAATGTTGTAATGATGACTTGCCCAGCTTCTCAGAGAGCTGTAGAAATCATCAACACAGGACAAGGGAGATTTTGGACATCTGTGCCAGCCACGCTGGCTGCTCCGTTTTCAGTGTCTTTGGTGTAAACACAATTTGCCCACATGTGCTGATGCAGGGACAACCCCATCAAGAAACTTCTCTGATGTATAAGGTCAAGATGGTGTTCAATTACCAGAAAGTTCAATTATCAGAAAGAAGGGAAGTGTCCTTCCTTTGCAATTGGAAGTTAATGGATATAACTTCCTTCTTTAAAAATAAAGAAAGAAGTATTTTCTATAGTTTGCACTGTGGGTGATCACTTGGAAATGCTAACTTCATTTCTAAGGAGGTGAAAAAACTTAAAAATTAGCATTCCTCATGATTTTACATCTCTCTATGTAAGCACAGAAAAAGCTGGGATGAAACATTTGTTTTACCCATGATACTTACCCTCTCTGTGCCTCAGTTTTTTTTTCCCCTGAGGAGTCCCTCACCTTTTAAAGGGGGCAATTGAAATCAATGACTGTTACATTCTTTTCAAGCTCTACATCTATGACCTAATGATTTTAAGTTTCTCTGAGCCTTAGTTTCCTCTTCTGTAAAATGGGGGATTTGGATAGTGGATAAAGAGCCAGGTATGGAGTCAAAAAACCTCATCTTCCTGAGTTCAAATCTGGCCCTAGATATTTACTAGCTGGGTGACCCCAGGCAAGTCATTTAACCCTTTTTGCCTCAGTTTTCTCATCTGTGAAACTGAGCTGGAGAAGAAAATGACAAACTACTTCAGTATTTTTTTCCAAAAAACACAAAACACAGATGGATAATAAAGAATCAGACATAATTGAAAATGCCTGTACAATTCAAAATCTGCAACCTTACGACTCTAAGTTTCTCTGGGCCTTAGTTTCCCCATCTGTAAGATGAGGGAATTAGATTCATTGACCTCAGAGGCCCTGCTCTATATCTATGACTGTATGGATCACGAAGGGCAAAGGGTGGTATTTTCAAGTTGCACAGAATCCTACCAATCATGTTAACAATCTAAGTGTAAGAAGAAGTCACATCATCCACAATTCGCAATTGGTGTTCATAGCCTCTGCCAACAGTTTCCATTGGAGAAATATGAACTAAATATAGGCAGATAAACAATTTAGCAGAGAAATACTGCAAAGCTGCAACTTACTGTCTCCAATGGCAGCTGAGCAAAATTTCCCTCTCTCTCTGAGGAGGTGGATGTCAGTTAGCTTAACAGCGAGGCAGGCTTATAGCAATACATCAATTACTCTTGGTTGTATTAGAGCAGAGATGCTCAACTCCCATCCCATTGATTTCCAATTCATTTGAAGAACAAACTTTGGGTGCAGCAGACAAACTCGACTTATGCTGTCAATTTCAAGAGATGGTGTTGCATAGTAGAAAGACCATCAGGCTTGGAGTCAGGATAAGAGCTAGGCTCAAAGTTTTCTGACTATGCGCAAGTTATTTTAGGCTTCTATCATCAATGTTTCCTCATCAATAAAATGAAGAAAATTAGACCTGCAGTATCTAACTCCTAAGGTTGTTGTGTAAAGATCAAATGTACATCAAATGCTTTGCAATATTTTAAAGTGCTGTGAAATCCTAGTTACTATTATTAATTTGCTTCTAATCCATTGCAAAGCAGGTTTTTTAAACCTCGGAGGAAGCAAAGAAAAACTGGGTAGCCTTGAAAAAAGTGTAGCATATATTACATAGGTTTTCTTGAAATGGAAATGTATTGTTTTATATAGAATCTTCTCATATTCTGCTGTTCACATGTAAACATTCTTTTCCCCCTTATTTTGTTTTTAAATTTAAAATGAATAAAAATTTACAGAAAAATATTTGCTTTTATTCTAAGCTATAGTTTCTATTAGATTGAAGAAGGAAAAAAACTGTTTAGGAAGATATCAGGACAATTAACTTTAAGGCAGCTGGATCGGGAGTTGGGAAGATCTGAGTTCAAATTCCGCCTCTGACATTTACTAGTTATGTGACCCTGGACAAATCATTTAACCTCTCAGTATCCCAATTCCATCAACTATAACATGGGGATAATAACAACACTTACTCTTCCTTTCCACCCCCATTTCTGTGAAGCTCAAATGAGATCATATTTGTAAAGTACATAGCATAATACTTGGCCAATAGTAGGTATTTAATATGTGCTTATTCTCTTCGTTTTCCTGTCTCTTTTTATAATGGGACCAATGGTAAACCAATGATAATCATTTTATGAAAGAGGGACTAGGCATATGATTTAATTGATAGAAGGAACTCCAATTGAGGAAACATTCTTTATCAATGAAGGTCAGCACCCTATGTTCTTGGACAGTTCCCTAGAGCATCCAGAGGTTAATTGACTTGCCCAGTATCACAAAGCCAGGATAGGTGAGAGATGGGAGATGAACCAAGAGCTCTGTGGCTCTATCCACTATATCATATTCACTCTCATTGGGCATGAGGAGTTTGGAAAACTGACCACCCTAACCAACTATCACAACAGACAATAGAGAAACAAAGACATCAATTTACAATTTTCTCTCTCTCAATTTTCTGTATATTTCCTCATTTTAAAATTTTGCAGAAATTTATTGATCTTAAGGGAATCCCACATAAGTGAAATTCCTCTACTAGTGAAGGTGGAAATCTTTTGTGCAACTTACATTCTCAGAAGTTTTCTTAAAGCATTGAAAGATTAAATGATTTACCTAAGATCACACAACCAGTATGTGTCAAAGGTAGGTCTTGCTGGTTCTAAACTTGGCTCTCTATCTCAGACCATGCTGTCTCATATATAAGTAAACAGAGTTCTAACTCTGGCAAGTAGTTAATATTTAAAACTAATCTTGCTCCCAGAAAAATTGTCCAAATAGAATCCCCTCTTCCCAGTGTCCCCTTTTTCTGTCCTTCCTTCTTCCCTATTGGAGAATCTTTCTCTTTCCTCCACATGCCCATGGACTGCCTTAATCTCTTATTCTTGGGGAAAGTGAGCAGTGTGGCAAACATTGCAGTGAGCAATGGATCTAATTAGAACAAGCAGCTTCAAGCACCAGATCTGAGACTTGTTAATGACACGATCTTGGGTCAATTAGCACATACAAGGCACATAGTGAGCATTTAAAATATTTTTGCACTCTTTTCATTCATTCATTCATTCTAGGAATGTCAATTTTCTCATCTGGGAAATGGGAACAGGTTATTTACTTTCCTTCATCAAATTCCTCTTCCAATGACTCATTGTTGTAGGGAGGTTGTCAAAGATTATATCAGTAGAATGGCCAGGCCTTCCAGTGTGGACCAGCTGAAGGATTTTATTTGAGGTATACTTCTATATCTTAAGCCAGACCCACACTAAAATCTGCTGTATTGATTACATATGAACCACTAGCAGTAGACACAAAGAAACTATAAGGATAATAATAGTAATATAATAATAAACCAGCACTTATATAAAGTGTTAAGTTTGTAGAACAGTACAAATATCATATAATATAATCTTCACATCATCCTTGGGAGGTAGGAACTTTTATTAAATTCATTTTATAGTTAAGGAAACTGAGGCAGAAAGAGGTTAAATGATTTGTTTGCTTGTTTTTTCTCTCTCATGTTTTTCCCTTTTTGAAATGATTTTTCTTGTATGACAAATATGGAAATATTTAGAAGAACTGCACATATTTAAGGGAAAAGGGAGACAATTTTGGAATACAAGGTTTTCCAAAGGCCAATGGTGAAAACTCTTTGTATGTATTTGGAAAAATAAAATACTATATAAAACAGTTCTATCTAGAACTACTGGTGGATAGCAGTGCTTGGGAATAGTATTCGCTACTTTGGAGGGGAGGGAGATGGGGCCTTCTTCAGATGCAACAATGCAAGGTAAAGAGACCTGAAGCATCTTTTGAATATATTACAACATCAAAAGTTTAGAGATGAAAGGGAAATAAAGAACTTCTTACTCAATTCCTTCACTTTTTTGATGAGCATCCTAAGAAATCTTGCCCAAATTAACTCAGATAGGATATACTTGATTTGGGATGTCCTCCGATTTAAAACAGATGTTCTATTCACTCTACCACCCTGACTAGATATGGATGAGCAAGCTAGAGAAAGATATATGTGAGGGTTAGCAGAATTCCTTTTGTGTCAGAAGAATACACACAGCTCATTCAAAGTTTTGCTGGCTATTTTCCCAGACATCTATCTCCCTCATTATTGGTGCCTGATCGTCACCCTTCATCCTTACCATCTCCCACTGGAAACTTGAATTACATCCCTTAGTTCTCTAGCTATGATCAATGAACTTTATCTTTCCAACAACTTTGTGAATCTAGCCAGTGAATTGTCTTTCCACCATCACCTCTCCCCAGGTAACTCCCTCTCTTTCCACCTCCCCTTCATGTGTTATCTTGTCCCATTAAAATATATGCTCCTAGAGGATAAGAATTGCCCTGCTTGCTTATTTTGTATCCCCAATACTTAGCCCAGTGCCTAGTACAGAATGAGTGATTAGAAAGTTACCAATCTTCATTATCTACCCATCTTTCTATCATCTATAATCTACCTTCATCGATCTTTATTCATCTGTTATCTACATTATCCATCCATCCACCTATTTGTTTCTATCATCTATTTACCTCATGCATTATTTATCCATCCATCTCTATTTCTTTCTTCATCTATCATCTACTTTATCTATCCATCCACCTATCTCTTTGTTTCTATCATCTATCCACCACCTACCCTTTTGTGTTTGTATCATTTATCTCCCCATCTCGTCATCTCTCTCTTTGCCATCTATCATGTATGTTATCTAGGCATCTACCCATCTTTTTGTTTTTTTTTACCCATATATCTAATCTACCTCTTTATATTTGTATTATGTATTCATTTTTATCTCCTTCCCTCTTTATCTATCATCTACATTATCCAGGTAGATTTTCTTATATTTCTATTCTCTCTCTCTCTCTCTGAGTGTGTGTGTCTGTGTCTCTCTCTTTTTCTACTCCTCTCCTCATCTCACCTCTCTATCTACCCCACTGTAGCCCTAATAATTGCTACAACTTTTCCTAGAAGAAGGAAAGACTCAATGTGGTTACCTGGCATCAATATTTTTGATGCTAGTTTAGATATCTTTGAAGAATTTGACCACTTGGTGATGAATATATAAAATAAATATCCATATATATGCATATTAATCTATAGAGATAGGTAAATAGATGAATAGATGAATGGATAGAAAGATAGATGCATCAATAGTTATGATGAATAGGAATAGACATATAAATAATGGAATAGATATAAAGATAACAGAGAAATATATAATGAAGCTAGAAATAGATATATAGATAATAGAGAGATATAGAGGGAAGATAAATAGAAATAATTTTTATTTATCTTCCCTCTATGTCTATTATCTACATATCTATTCACACATGCATATTTCTATCCACAGCAACTCGTGAAGACTATCTACTGAGACATTAAAATTTGTATTCTGCATTAGTGGAGGAGTTGCTTATGAAGAAAACAACACATCTTTAATGTGATAAAATAAGCAATATGCTTCTCACTTCAATGGACTTTCTATCTGCTCAATCCAACTGATACTTGGAAATGTGATTTCTAAACAGTGACTGTAAGTGCCTTTCATTTCTAACCTTTTTGTATTTTCCCACTTCTTATTTATTTTGTATTTTGTCTGTATACACTTATATGCTGTCTACGTGTTGTGTCCCAAGCATAAGATGTAGGCTACTTGAAGGCAGATTACATTTTTGTTACTGTAACTCCAGCACTCAGTACAGGGCTTAGTACATAGGGATGGTTTCTAGACCTTTGATTTCATTGGTGTAGGAAAGTTCCTGATAAAGAAACTCCCTTTACTAATGCAGATTGCTATCCTCTCGATTACTTATTACTTATAGTCTTAGAAAACAATGAGAAGCAGTACAGTAAAGTAAGCACCGACTCCAGAGCCAAAATCCTGGCTTCAATCCACATAGGCTATGTAACATTGGGTCAATCATTTAACAATTAGTGGTCTAGATGATTCTCTAAGGTTTGATTTAAAGTAAGTGCTCCATATTGTTGATTGATTGGATGGATCAGAAATGGTGGAGTTTGGGGCATCAATTAATGGATAATTAAGCAAGATATTTTAGGACTAATCACCCCTGGTGCCTGTCAAACCATACCCTTACGGCTTACCCATAATGCATAGAGAAGGATTCAAATCCTGATTGAACAAGAGTTCGGATTGAGTAAAAGAACTAGTACATTTAGCCAGGAGAAGAAAAAAACTCAAAGAGGACATGCTTGATATCTTCAAGTATTTGAAAGGCTGCCATATAGACTTATTCTGCCTGGTTTCAGAAGATAGAACTAGAAGCAATGAGCTTAAGTTACAAAGACAAAGTTTTAGATTTGCTATCCGTAGAGAGATTTTTAAATATTAGAGTTGTCCAAAAACAAAATGGGTCTCCTGGAGAGATGGTGAGTTACCCTTCCTTGGAGGTATTCAAGTAGAAGCTGGATGATCACTTGACATGCTATAACAGAGATTCCTTTGTGCTGTGGTTTGGATTTAAACTAGGCCATTAAATTCTGTGACACCTTTAAGAGTCTAGAATTTTGACAGTTTTCTCAAAGGATGGTGACTGCTTTCTCTCCAACACTGGCTTATTCTCCTGGAACCACAAGCCCATAGGTAAGGTGTTACCATTACTGTCTGATCCAACTCCTCCACAGTGAATCCATTCTCTCAAAAATGACTCAAGTCCTTCTCTTTCCCTCCCAAGTTATAGCAGACAAGATTACATAACTCAATCCCCCTCTGGTGATAGGACATGAAAATCCAAAAGGACATTAAACAGAGCCCATTTCCATGCCTGAATGTTCAACTTCTCTTCCCCTTGCTCTCTAAATTCTGTAAAAAGTGGTTTGTCTTTTTTTTTTTTTAATTTAAAGTTTTGCTCATTATCAGGGTATATTAGCAGTTGAATGAGCCTGAGGCACCCAAGTTCTCCCCTAGTATGAGAGCGATATCACCAAATGTAATTAGGCAAGCGTGGAAAAGAACATTGTTTTGCAGTTCCTACCACATTTCCCTGACTATAACTGATGCACCAGGAACCAATGGTCATGAGTTTTTCCTGCATGGGGGGAGGGGGTTACAAGGAGGCAAAGGCTCCAAAGAGACAAGCAAGGAAGCTGAAACAAGGAAGAGCAAACTCGGTAACAATTATATGTAGTACATCTATGGTGTATGGAGAACTGGTTAAAGAGTATGGTGGACTTGGAGTTAGGATGGATTCAAGTTTGATACATGAATTAGGTGTATGAATGCACATTTCCCCTATTCTAAGCTCATTTCTCTTTCAGTAAGACGGAAATAATAATGTCTGTTTTTAAGTTTTGTCATTTTGAATTATGTTTGACTCTTTTGTGACCTTATTTGGGGTTTTCTTGGCAAAGATACTGGGGTGGTTTGTCCTTTCCTTCTCCAGCTTATTTGATAAGTAAAATGAGGTTAACAGGGTTAAGTGACTTGTGAAGGGTCACACAGCCAGTAAGTATGAAAGGATAGATTTGAACTTGGATCTTCCTAACTTCAGCTCCTATATTCTTATCTATTATGTCACCTAGGTGCCCTAATAATGCCTGTAATTCTTACTGTACTGGGTTGTTGTGATGTTCAGAAAGGAAAATAATAGTTAATATTTAAATAGTATTTAAGCTATACAAAGTTCTGCACAAGTATTACCTCATTTGATCCTTACAGCAGCCCTAAAGTGGTATGATAATTATCCCAATGTGACAAATAATGACAAGGAGAAGGAGAGAGGTAAAATGACTTACCTAGGGTTATAGCACCTGAGGCAGGATTTGAAATCAGCCTTTCCTGACTTCTTAATTCCAGTGTACTATCTACCTAGCTCTTCTGTAAGAGGATAGATGTGAAGCCTGAAAACTTACCAGCTGCTTTCCTTACAACTATGTGAGGTAGGTAGTACTAATATTATGACTTTCTTGATATAAATAAGGAAACTCACTCCCTTAGATAGTCAATGATTGCCTGAGATTATTGTGATCCCATGTTGAGATCTGAGACCATCTAAGCTTGGAGGGGCTCATCATCACAGATTTGATGTGTGTATGTATGTGTGTGTGTGTGTGTGTGTGTGTGTGTGTGTTTGAGAGAGAGACTCTCTCTCTGTTTCTCTGTGTGTCCCTCTTATACCCCCTATACATGAGGTATATATATATACATACCTACACACACACACACACATATATATATGTATATATATATATATATATATTTGTATTTCTCTGCTTGTCTTTCTCTATCTCTGTCTCTCTTCAATATCTTTTCCAACTGGAATTACGACAAATTTATGTTATACAACCTTGATGGGCCCTTAGTGCTGTTAGATAATCCTATACCTCCTTTATCAGTTTACCATCCCCCTCTCCACAGCACATCTTCCGAATCTTGTCATCCCTCCTCAAACCTTTCATGGCTCTCCTTTCCCCCACACTCTCAGCCTAGAATCTTGTCTCATAATTTATAGAAAAATGGAGGTTATTCAGGATGAGCTTCTTCTTTGCCATTCTTCCTCATCTCCCATTTCTCAGGTACCTTCTTCTACTCTCCTCCTTCACCCTTGATTCATATGATATATGGGCTTTAGTTCTTACCAAGGCTAACCCCTCTTCCTGTTCAAATGATCCCATTCCATCCCATCTCCTCTAATAGATTGCCTCTTCTGTCATCCTATTCTTTCACTCATTTTTCATCTCTCCCTCTCTATCTGCTCATTTCCTACTACCTATAAACACGCTTCTGTCTTTTCCAGTGTGAAAAAATCCTCACTGATCCTTCTATCCCTGCTATCACTCTATGTCTTCTCTGCCTTTTTGCTAAACTACTTGAAATATGGTTTACAATGGAGGTCTTCACTTTCTTCTTACTATTTTCTTAACCCCTTACAATCCAGATTTCAACCACATCCTTCCACCATAACATTCCGAAGTTACTAATGAACTCTTAGTTGCCAAATCCAGTGCTGTTTTCCCAGTCCTCATTTTCCTTAACCTCTCTATAGCCTCTGATCTGTCTTTCATGCTGCATATTATCTTTTCCCCTAGATTTTTGGGAGATCACTTTCCTGGTTTTCTGCTTACCTAATTGACTATTCCTTCTCTATTTCCTTTCCTAGACCTCCTCTACATCATTTTTGGATGAGATCACTAGATCTAGATCTTTCTAACCTTGGCTGTCTTTCAGAGTTTTGTCCTGACCCTTTTCTCTTCTCTTTATAATCCACTTGATGATCTCATTAGCTCTCATGGATTTAATAACCATGTTATTGCTGACAATTTTCAAATCTACTCTTTCTGTCCCAATCTCTCTGGTCACTTTTACACTCCCATCTCAGACATCTTGGACTGGATGTCCAGTAGAGATCATAAACTTGAGAGTAGAACTTAGTACATTCTTTACCCTTAAACCCTCCCTGGCCCCGTACTTTTCCCATCACTGTGGAAGGAAACACCATCCTCCCAGTCCCTCAGATTCAATCCTAAGAGCCATGCTGAACTGAGGAATCCATATTCCTCCATATTCAGTATGGTGCTAAATCTGTCAATTTCACTTCTTCGACATCTCCCAAATTTATACCCTCTTCTCTCCTCTGACACTACAGGTCCACTGGTACAGGTCTTCAACATTTCACACCTGGATTATTGCAATAGCTGTTGGTGGGTCTGTTTGCCTCAAGTTTCTCCCCACTTCAATCTGGTTTCCTTTGAGGCACTAAAGTAATTTCTCTAAAATGCAGGTCTGACCATATCCTCTCTGTCCTCCTTTCTCTCTTCCCCATTCATAACATCCCTGTTCCTTTTTGCCTCCAGGATAAAATGAAAATGTTTTGTTCAGTCTTCAAAGTTAAAATCCAATCCTTCCTATCTTTCCAGTCTTCCTGCAGATTATTCGTTAGCATGTACTTTTTCAACCCAGTGACACTGGTTTCCTACCTGTTCCACAAACAAGATACTCCATTATCTCCATCTATCCCCCATGCTTGGAATTGCTGTCTCTTCTCTTCTCCCATTACTGATCTCCCTGGCTTCTTTTAAGTTCTAACTCAAATCTCACTATCTATAGGAAGTTATCTCTAACCCCTTTTAATTCTAATGCATTACTTTAAAAATATTTATTTATTCTATACATATATGTATGTATATATATATATATATATATATATATTTATATATATATATATATACACACATATGTGTTGGCAAGTTGTCTCCCCTATTAGATCACATGTTTCTTGAGGGCAAGGACTTGCCTCTTTTTCTATCCCCAATTTGGCACATAATAAGTACTTAATAAATGTTTCTTGTTTAGTTGATTTTGTATGTTCATACGTATATATACACACAAACATATATCCATGCATAAGTATTTTTGCCTATAAACCTCCTATATAGTATATACATGTGTATGTGTATATATATATGTATATATATATATATATGTATATATATATATATATATATATATATTTTTTTTTTTTTATCAGCTTTAGATTTCCTTGGTGTAGGGTACAATTTCATGAGGAAACTTGATTCATCACTGTAGATCTATACCTGTTTTGCAATTTGTACTCTTAGAGAGTTACTAAGGGAAGTGAGAATTTAAATGACTTTCTCAGGGTCCTAGACACAGACTTGAACCTTGATCTTTTTAACACCCAAAGCAGTAATCAACTCCACTTTGATTCTTCTTTTTCTATGATACATTTTATTTTTTAATCACAGCATCTCATCTGGTGCAGGCTGCTTATCAATTGTCCATGTGGAGGGAATAGCCATAACTATGGAATCACAGGTATCAGAATACCAGTAGGCTGATAGATTAGGGAAAAGTTACAGATAAAAGGCAGCTAGAAGTCAGTAAGGAGGTGTAATGGATAGAAATATAGAATTGGAATCAGGACGACAAGTTCAAATCTAACTTCAGATACTTACAAGCTGTGTGATTCTGGGAAAGTCACTTAACCCAGCTTGCCTCAATTTCCTCAATTGTACAATGAGGATGATAATAGTAACTCCCTTTTAGGGTTGTTGTGAAGATCAAATGAGATAATATTTATAAAGCTCATGGCACATAGGAAATGCTACATATTACTTTTTTCCTACTACTATTATTAAATGTTTTATTTCAAATCACTCAAAGAATAAGTGGCAGAGATGGGTTTAGAACTTAAGTTCTTTGAGCCCAAGTAAGTTAGACTTTATTAGGAGTAATTAAGAAAGTTTTTTTTTTCCTTCCCTAGGAAAAACAGAAAAGTACCTGCCGCTAAACTAACATTCTCACTGCTGGTTCTGATATTCAAATGTTACCTCTGGGAAATGCCCGCTAACTGTTCAGGCCACTGGCACTATAAAAAAGCTTGCTAAGCACTGGCCCCCAGTTGTATCTTTATGTGAAAGAGAATACTCAGAACATTAACTTTGTGGATCATAAATCTCAGAGGTCAGGTAGTTCAACCTACTCATTTCACAGATGAGGAAATTAAGGTGCAGAGAGATGAAGAGACATTACCAAGAAAAGATGATAATTGTGTAGCCAGATTCTCTGATGTCAGGGCTCTATTTGTTGTACCATTTGTCCCTATTAAATTTAACTTGGTACATTTGCCCATCGTGATTAGGTGAGATAAACCATAAAATGATAGCAGAATGAATTAGAAACAAGAATCCAACAATATGTGGTTACAAAAGATACAGTTAAAACAGAAAGACACACACAGAGTTAAAATAAAGGGTTGAAAAAGAATCTATTATGTATCAGCTGTTATTTTAAAAAAAGGGCTAGGTAATTATGATATCAGACAAAGCAAAAGTAAAACAGATCTAATTAAAAGAGATAATTAGGGAAATTACATTTGGCTAAAAGGTACTATAGATAATAAAGGAATATAAAATAATTTTACAGCAAGTCTCTGATAAAGGTCTAGTTTCTCAAATACATTGGGAACTGAGTTAAATTTACAAAAATAAGAGTTAGTTCCTAATTCATAGATGGTCAAAGGACATAAAAAGACAATTTTCAAATGAAAACATCAAAGCTATCTAAGTCCTATGAAAAAAATCTCTAAATCACTATTGATTAGAGAATACAAATTATACAACTCTGAGATTAAATTAATTTTTAATTATTAATTCTTTAACAATTAATTGAAAGCAAATTAAAGCAACTCACACCTATAAGAAATGACAAATACTAGAGGGGATGTAGAAAAATAAGGAAACCATTAATAAACTTGATTGAGCTGTGAACTGATCCAACCTTTCTAGAGAACTATTTGGAACTATGCCTGAAGAGCTATAAAACTGTATTATTATTCCTTTACCCAGAAATATCAATACTAAGTCTGTACCTTAAAGAGAACAGAAAAATGGGAAAAGGATCTATGTATATAAAAATATTTATATCAGTTCTTTTTGTGATGGCAAACAATTGGAAACTGAAGGAATGCTCATCAATTGGGGAAATGGCTGAAGGAACTGTGGCGTACATATGATGTGATGGAGTATGAGATAGAGAATTTTGCCATAAGAAATGACAAAAGAATGGTGCTTCAGAAAAATATAGTAAAACCTATGCAAACTGATAGAAAGTAAAGTGAAAAGAACCAAGAGGTCATTGTGCACAGTAATAGCAATGTTGTAATGATGACCAACTGTGAAAGACTTTTGTTACTTTGATCAGTACAATGATCCAAAAAACCCCAAGAAAAATATCAATATATTATATTACTTGCTTTCTCATTGGGTTAAGAAGATATGGGAAAAAAGAGAATTTGGAACTCAAATTTTTAAAAATATTTTAATAGTTTTTGTTTACCAGATATATCCATGGGTAATTTTACAACATTGACAATTGCCAAACCTTTTGTTCTAATTTTTCCCTTCCTTCCCCCCCTACCAGATGGCAGGTTGACCAATACATGTTAAGTACGTTAAAGTATACAATATATGTATACATGTCCAAACAGTTGTTTTGCTGTACAAAAAGAATCGGACTTTGAAATAGTGTACAATTAGCCTGTGAAGGAAATCCAAAATGCAGGTGGATAAATTAGAGGGATTGGGAATTCTATGTAGTGGGAACTCAAAATTTAAAAAGAAAAGAATGCTAAAATAAATAAAATTATTCAAAAGAAGAAAAAGCAAAAAAAAATTACAATAACAAAAATATTTCTCTTTGTATCAGTAAGGACATAGAGCACTTTGAGGGATTCTGAAATGGTCATATTCTGATCAGCATATTAAATGCCCATCATTTCTTTGTCTCATCTGTATATTTGGTGCTCGATAAACCACTATCTTCCTTTTGGGTATTCTTACACCTTACCTCCTACCATATACTCTTTGATTCAATGGCACTGGCTTCTGGTGGTTCCCCAAACATACTCCCATTTCTCAGCTCTGGGCATTTGCTCTGAATACTCCCTCTGCTTGTAATGTTCTCTCTCCTTCATTCTCACTATGGATCTCCCTAGCTTCATTTAGGTCCCAACTAAAATCCCACCTCTTATAGGAAGTCTTCCTGAACCCTTCCTAACCCTGAGGCCTCCCTTCTCTTAATTATTTCCTTTTTTTGTATAAATATTGCTTTATATATATTTGGTTGTATGCTAAAGGCTCCTTAAGGACAGGAACTATCTTTTGCCTCTTTTTTGTAGCCTCATTACTTAGTACAGTGCTTGATACATAGCAGGTGCTTAATAAATGTTTATTGAATTCATAGAAATCACTAAGGCTAAATTTGGACTCATAGATCTTTCTGACTCTGCGTCCAGCACTCTATTCTCTGTGCCAGTTGGTTGCTCCTAACTTAAGGTCTCTATGAACCTAAGTTCCCTCTAAGACTATTGGATGCCAAAAAAGGAGTTTCTTTACCTCTATCAGTGACAGACCCAATCCCAGTACTAACTGTGAGGTTTTAGAGGCAGTTGGAATCACCAAATCAGCAGAAGATATCCTTTATTATGCCCTAAAAATCTCAGAATATGGGCTATGACCTATAAGTCTGTTATCCAAAGCCTGGACTGGCTAAGTTCAGACTTGATCTATTTGCAACAGAGTGATAATTACACACAAAGACCATTTCTTAAAGTGTATAGAGGGATTACATGGACTGTTGCTGGAGTGTGTGCCCACTCAGATGGAATCACGGAACTTTTGAGGGACTTAAGACCTTCCCTAAAGCACTTTCCAGTGATATACTCCTTTGCACCTCAGCGAATCTTATAGCCTCTTCACTCCTATATTTCCCATCACATCTATTCAAACATCATAGGTATTGTTGAGAAAAATCAAAGGATGTACTATTTCCCTTGAAGGTCTCTGTTCTTCCACCACAGAAAAGTCCAACCTAATCTATGCCAGTTGGGAAAAGTCATAGCAGGAAGACCTAAGCAGCAATAATACTGCCTGCCCTGCCAGGACACTGTGGAGTTTGCTGAATGAACTGTGTCTTCCCTATCTTCTGCTCATTCTACCTTTCCATCTATTGCCAGGGATGAAGGTTAATCTCCCTCTCTCTGTTAGCTAGTGTCGGTCCTCTCCTGTCTCTTCTGGCTTTTTAGATCCAATTATTTGGGAATAAAAGCAACTCCCTTTAACTTGAGAGGATGCCATGTTGGTGGCTAGGGAGATGCTATCTCAGCAACTCCAAGTATGTAACTGTGCTGGGAGGAGTCAGAAACCAAAAATCCACGATTGGTGACAGTGGGATCTTGATTCTACTGAAGCAAAAATAGTTTGGGATAAAGGTTCAAAGGTACTTGAGGAGGACTTTTGTTTTATTTTTGGTGCCATGGCTCCCTTCTATAGTCTGGTGAAATCTGTGGGAATCTTCTCAGAATTAATTTTTAATGCATAAAATGAAATACATAGGGCTAAGAAGGAAACTAATTATATTGAAATAAAATTGGCTCTATATATATATGCATATATACTATATATATATCCATGTATGTATATTTATTACATGTATGGATGTTTTTGCATAGTATATGTACCTACACACACGTATGTGTATATATATGGCTATGGATGTGATGTTATGGACCCTAGGTAAAAATGCCTGAACTAATGTGACTAGCAACTCTTGGTATAGCCACGAAGACCTTAAGACATTTCTTTTGCTAAGGCAATTGTGCTTAAATGACTTGCCCACGGTCACACAACCAGGAAGTGTTGTGTCTGAGGGCAGATTTGAACTCAGGTCCTCCTGACTTCAGGGCTCTATCCACTGCGCTACTTAGCTGCCCCAACCTTAGACATTTATGAGCTAACTGATGCTTGGCCAATGATAACCTCTTTTAGTTACAATATCTTCATCTATGCAAAGGAAAGGTCCTTTCCAGCTCTGAATCTAGGACTGGTATAAATGTCTTGAACTAGATGCTGTTGGAGAGGTTTGGGATAAGAAGATGAAGAAGACAATTTCTATTCTTGGGAAGCTTAGCAGAGTTTCTTAAATGAGATTCATAATCTCTCAAAAGGGTTTGGACTAATTATCCATCCAAGAAAAAATAAGTGGATGAAATGTTTTTGTTCAGGTAATGATATGCATTTTGATGGACAACACTTATGTATCTATTAGTTTGTATATCTTAGAACTGACATAGTAAATGTCCAATGATTTGGATACAAAATTGAACAGAAGTGCTCATTGGATTACTTAGGGGATTCTACAATATATTTTTGGATGATTTTAAACTTCTCCTGAAGATTCATCCTTTTAATGACTATCAACCAGAGGAAAATGGAAGGACACTCCTTGGATATAAATAGTTTTCAATATTTTGAAAAAGGGAAATGATGCTGGAGAAGTAGAAGAAAGAATGTTATTTAAGTTAAGGTCATAATAGTTCTCCAAATTTGGGTCTTAATGTCTGTATTATGACTAAATGTACCAAGAAAGTCAGAAATAATGTTCAATATGGGATCTGTTATGATCTATCTTTCAGAAGAATAATGAGCGTGCTGAATATACTTGTTCATTCTGTAGAAAGGCCCAAATGAAAAGACAAGCAGTGTAGATCTGTCATTGTGGATCGTATATGAAAATAATCACTAGTGGTGCATGAACCTTTGGAGTCAATCAAATTTACCATCAGAAAAATGAAGGAATTGAAAGGAAAATAGGACCGTCATTTTAACAAATTCTATAATTCTTATTCAATGATGAGTTAATTTATGGAATTAAAAAAGAAACTTATAATATACACAGCTGGTCTCATAGCAAGAATAAGTGATGATTGATAGCTCACCTGCAAGGTACGTATTCTAATGATGTTAAGAGAACTTAGTTAAGTAAGGTTTTCTACATGATAAATGGGACTCCCTTGTGGTCAACTAAAGGAAGGGTAAAGATGAGAATCAGAGTTGTGATCTGCTTAGAAGAAGGGAATATATACAAAGATAAGATCACAGATCAACCAGTAGCTTATATTATTTAAAGAGCAAAATTGAGACAGCTATAGATAACATTGAAAGAGAAACAGATATGAGTATGCACATTCAATTTTAAATCATTAAA